>NC_141085.1:24181544-24212137 GCF_041138505.1 Cibotium barometz
CTGTGATACAAAGTTGGGGTTTTGACTTCAGTCACTTCTTAGAATTAAAACACACTTTTATGAAACCTCACAGCCTCCTCACCTCCCTTTCTCTCCCTAGGTAAAGATAAAGATATACACATCAAAGGTGAGATCATAATTTATGGAATAAAAGATGAAAGGCTCAGGAGAAGCAAGAATTTCTACCAGTCTTGCATCTCCAAACAAGAGGGCAATTCTTTGTTGGAAGAAAATCTTCCGACTCAAGATTATGTAAACGGAAACATACGGGGAATGTTGGTAAGGTTCATCCATTCGAATTGGACGATTTGGATGGAACATATTAAGATAAAAGAATATAGCAATCACTTATAAGAGGATAAGACACATGGGATTTGCCTTTTGAGAAATTAGGAGGAATTAATCATTATTAAGAAGAAATAATGGCCAAAAGTCTATAAAACAGAGATACACAGAGAATTGCAGTTTTAAATCCATATAGACTATGCAAAAGAAGATTATATAGGTGTGTAGATCTTGAAGAGAGCTTCGCGCCTATATAAAAACTTTCAAAAATGGGCAACCGAGCGAAAAGTTATGAGCATTTTACTACAAGACTATAAAACTGCCAAAATTCGCCTAAAAGTTGGCAACTTTGGGAGAAATTCTGATCATCAATGAAGTAAAGGATTAAGAAATTAGTTATATGATTGGAAAGAGCATATAAAGAGCTTCCTAGACATATGATTAATTTTAGAAACCAATACCCGAGTGATGAATAATTACCGGGGTTGAAATTCGGGTATTAGATCAAACTGCACTTCCCTCTCTTTACATGAAACCTCGATTTTCACATAGCCTCTTGCCTTTCATCTCCTTCATGATTCAAGCTAGAGGGTAAGGGTTAACATTGCTCAGCGGACAATCGTAAAGATTTACCTATAGTCCCCAAAGTCTTTTCGTATGCTCATTACCGCTAAAACCATTGGTACCTCCAAAGTCTTTTCGTATGCTCATTACCGCTAAAACCATTGGTACCTCCAAAGGAGGGCGGCAATAAGGCAAGGGCTACCTTGAGAAGTCACAGGCCTGCCAAGATAATAACTCCTTATCCCACTTATCATGAATCATCAAAGAGGTCCAAAATTGGATTAAGCATGAGGAGCTGATGCTAAATGAGATATTCACATGTAAAGAGAGTGTTTGAATAAGGGTTTTGAAAGATAAGAGAATGGCAATGACACAAAATGCTCAATTGAGGAGGCTTCATTCATTGATTTGAAAGGGAGAGGAGGGCTCCTTTTATAGGTGGAGAATCACCCTCTCTTCCATTGTTACAAATTACAACATAAAAATCTTCAACCCTTCAGTGACATAAGGGTAGATGTCACCATCAATTGTCCTCTTAGGCTAAGTCTTTTATTGATTATTAAATTAAAGACTTTTTGACTTTGAAAGTGTGATGAGATAATAGCCAAGTCTAAGTGGCATGTAGGTGGAGATCCCACTTACACATGGTGGAATTCTCCTCTTCTATGTAGGCATTCTAGAAGAATCTTTCCCAATTATGCACCTACACACACTCCTCCACATGCCTTCCACACTCCCCAACTTGTAGCCTTATGGTGAATACCATATTAATAATACAATAAAAATCCATGTGAGCATGAAGGCCCATTTTTATTTTCCACATCACTAGCCTATCTACCATACCAAAGTATTTATCAAGCATACTTGTGGCATTTACAATGTGTGTACCCTAAATCAAGTAAAACCATTATATTTGAAGATAGAATGCTGTTATCGGGGTAGCCGCCAAGCCGCCGCATCACCACGCCGTTATTCCATTGTGGACGCTGTAATCTTCTTAGACAAGCTTCCACCTTATTACCATTGAGAAACCATCAAAATATGCACAAAATTGAAAATGAAAGATATCAATTTTTCATGTCACATCTTTTCCCCCCAGCAGATCCTCCATGCTTGTCTTGGGGGTCTGCTGGCCATGGCGCTCGAGGGTAGAATATCTTTAGCTGGTACTCATTGGCACGTCCGGGAACCTCCTGGTGGCCACTTGCATCCTCTAGAAGATATGTGTTATTTTTGATCTTTTGCTTTATCCTGAAGGGGCCTTCCCAGCGTCGAAGAAGCTTCTTATCTAGCCGTTTCTCCACATGACCATCATACCTCATGACTAAGCTTGAGTTCAGGCTTCTTCTTCTTCTTTATCTTGAAGGGGCCTTCCCAGCATTGAAGAAGCTTCTTATCTAGCCGTTTCTCCACATGGCCATCATACCTCATGAAAGCTTCCTTGCTTGAGTTCTGGCTTCTTCTTCTTCCTCGTGAGAGTGTCATGCCTTGCCTTGCGCCGTTGTTGTGCAGTCTCCAAATTTTTAAGTGCCTGAAGTTGCCTCTCATCCAAGATCTCCAATTGTGCTAGGCGTTGGGCATATGATTCTTCTTCATTATTCAAGGGTGCAAAAGATGTGCGAAGGCTCGTGATTTCCAATTCTATTGGAAAAATAGCCTCCATTCCATAAACTAACTGAAAAGGTGTGAAACCAAGAGAGAGTTTGTGAGTTGTCCATAGGCCCATAGGACCTCTGGCAAATGCACATCCCACTTTCTCTTCATAGTATCCACTAGCTTAGACAAAGATCCACAAAGCAGTCCATTAGTTTTTTCTACTAAACCATTACATTGGGGATAATAGGGAGTTGACAGAGCATGCTTTATTTTTAATTTGTGCACCAAAGCTTCAATCAAGTCATTCCTGAAAGACCTCCCCCCATCCATAAGGATTTCCAATGGACACCCAAATCGGGCACATATGTATTCCCTGAGAAAGGATGCCACAGCTACTGCCTTATTCTTGACCATGGCCTTTGCTTCTGCCCACATTGTTGCATAATCTGTGGCCACCAATATGTAATACTTCCCATGTGAGGGGAACGAGAAAGTGGGCCCACAAAATCTAATCCCCACCTTTCAAATGGACCATATGTTGGGACAAGGTTTAAGGGTCCGGGAACCAATTGCTTATGCCCATATGCTTGGCATACTTCACAGCTTCTGCACCACTCATAGACATCTTTGCCGAGTCGAGGCCAATAATACCCTGTGTTAAGGATCCTCCAAGTTGTGTTGGCTGAGGCAAAGTGACCTAAACATTCATGACATAATTCCATAATCCTTTTAGATTCTTCCAGGCTCACTACCCTCCTAAGAATCTTATCCTTACCTTGCTTGTAAAGAACATCCCCTAGAATGGTGTAAGGATGAGCTTTCTTGGTAAGCCTTTGCTTCTGTTGAGGATTCAATCCACGAGGGAAGTATCCTGTATCTAAATAGTGTTGAACATCTTGGAGCTCAGGCCAACCTATATCCATTAATGCAAGAGTAGCTTCTTTGAAAGAAGCCAAGGTTTTAGTAGCCCATTCATCAGCCTTTTGATTATCCTTCCTGTTCACATGCACAAATTTACAAAACTCAAAAGCTTCTTTTAACTCCATTGTCCTTTTATACAATTCTTGGAGGTTAGGACTCCTTGCCTTATATTCTCCTTTCATTTGTCGGATGACCAATTGCGAATCCCCTTTAACCTCTACCTCTTTAATTCCATCTTTTATGCAAGCTTCTAATCTCCAAATTAATGCATTATACTCAGCCACATTATTTGATATAGGCTTTGGAAATTCCCTACCCCTGGGTCCATACCTCTTTTCCTTCTGGATCAAATAAAACTATCCCCCCAGCCCCACATTGCCTGGAAGGGCTGAAGGCTCCATCAAAATGCATAGTGAAAGCAGTTGGTGGTGTCTCCAAATCTTCATATACTTCTTCCTTTGCTCCTATTCCTTCTTCCTCTTCCGTCCTGGTAAGCAAATTTGCAAGAGAGGCCCTAGTGGTGTTTTTTGTAATAAAAGTGAAAAAGAATTCTTGAAGCTCACAAATCCACTTTGCAAACTCTCCTCCTGCAGGATTGGGTTTGCGGACCAAGAATTGTAAAGAAGGTTGAGACGTGAGGAAGAAAAAAGGTCGAGGTAACAAGTATGACCTGAACTTCTTTACTGCAAAAATAAGAGAAACCACATTTCTCCATTTCACCATACCTCTCCTCGGCATCAGTGAGTTGTCGACTTGCATAATACACTGGTTGCATACACCCTTGCTCTCCCTTTTGCAAGAGTATAGCACCCACTGAATGTGATGAGACACTTGGGTTCACATAAAAGTCCTCCCCCCACCTAGGAGGCTGCACAATTGGACTTTGACTCATGCATTCCTTGAGCAAACAAAAAGATTGAATTTGAAGGTTCACCTTTTACCACTTTCTTGCGAGACGACTCTTGATGTTGTAGTGGACCTTCTTATTCTCACCTTGTAGAATAAGATCACGTGTCTCCCACTTTTGAATTGCCTTCACTTGCCAAAGCCATGGCCTACCCAATATCCATGGGTAAGCCCTAGCATCAGGCTTTTTTGTAGGAATGACCTGGAAAGTTGTAGGCACAGAAATACCACATACATCCACTCCCAAATTCCTGACAATTCCTAAGGTTTTCACCCTAGTATTATCAACAAGTTTGATGCGATAGGGAGAGTTGGTAGAAGACAACTTTAAATCAGCATCTTTCATTGTTTTTTCACTCATGACATTGATTGACGCACCTCCATCAATGTATGCATTAGAAATTATTTGCCCCTCAATGATGACATCAATCACAGGCACATCATCTCCTACATTAATATCCACCTTTTGAACCATAGGAGTCCCATTATCCCTCTTCTTCTTTTTCTTAGATTCCCTTGTGCTAGCCAGCTTACCCCATTCCTTTCTGAGCTTTGGAGAGAGTGCCAAAAGCTGCCCAAATGTGATTTGTGCCGTTTTTTCCCTAAGATCTGTTAAGAGGTCATAACTAAGAGATCCTTGTCCAAGAGGAAAGTCAGATTGTCCAATTTTTCTCCTAGACGACTTCTTCTTCTTCTTATTTTTCTCCTCTTCTTTAGATTTATCTTCTTGTTCTTCTTCTTCCTGACTCCTAGATTTACGACCCCTTTTTGCCATTAATGGCATCAATGTTTCCTCTTCTTCTTCTATGCATGTTTCCTCTAAAAGTGCTAAACTTTTATCCTCTCTTTTCCTCAATTTTGGACACTATGCGATACTGCCCCTTCTCTTGACATTCATAGCATGTGACACTACTTCTATCCCTAGGTTTATCCTCAACTCGTGGAACCCTAGGTGGCCTTGCGCATTGACTAAGTGTAACTTCAAATCAGCAAATTCTGCCATAAGTTGTGCAATGTTATGATCCAAGGATGGACCTTGTACTACCTGAGATGTTGAGGCTATCTCTACTCGTGGTGGGGTTGGCACACTCGGAGAAGATTGGAATGTGGAATCAATATGAAGAGTGGCCTCCTTCTTCAAAGCAATATGAAGAGCCTCTTTAAAATTAGTGGGATCTTTGCTAAGAACTTTTCCACGCAAGCGGGGATCCAAAGCCCTGATAAACTTGCTCATCTTAAGGTGCTCCATTGCTAAAGAACTCTTTGAATCTTCCATAGAAGCTGAAGAAGAAGACGCAATAACATGTAAAACAGCTTGTTGAGATTTGATGAACAAGGCTTCATACCTCATTGAAAAGACAGAAACTGACTCTCCCTCCTTTTGGAAAATTTGATCCAATTGCAATAGTAAAGCATTTGGTGACTCAACTGTCCCAAATCTCTCCTTCATTGCTTTGGTCAACCTTTCCCAATCATTCTTGGACTCCTCTGGCAAAGCCTCATGCCAAGCTAAGGCCACACCCTCCAAGAAATCTGGAAGTAGTTCTGCCCTCTCCTTCATAGACCAACCCGTCAAGCAGCATGCTCGGTTAAACTCTCGGAGATAACTTCTCGGGTCTTCTCCTTCCGATCCTTGGAACACTGGAATGTTAAACATCTTGCATCAAAAGATGAGTAGCAACAACAAGGAAAATTTACTTTTTTTAAATAAAGTTTTCTTTAATCATGCGGGACCTTGAGGTTAAAATAGAATAATTCTAAGTAAAACCTGCCCGTCAACTCCACCAAAAGATGTGACACAAAGTTGGGGTTTTGACTTCGGTCACTTCTTAGAATCAAAACACACTTGTATGAAACCTCACAGCCTCCTCACCTCCCTTTCTCTCCCTAGGTTAAGATAAAGATATACACATCAAAGGTGAGATCATAATTCATGGAAGGAAAGATGAAAGGCTTAGGAGAAGCAAGAATTTTTGCCAAGGGATGTGACAAGTGAGATAGTCTTCTTAAGAATTTTGATTGGAAACTTTATAGTGTCAACCCATCTAATAAGTGGTTATTTCTCCTCCTCATGGAAAAATAAGTGGTAGAAGCAAATGAGATCCACATGGTACCTTTAGAACCAAAAACCAAACCAAACCAGAAACCATGCATAGAATATCCATGGTAGCCAAACAAGCCAAGGCCACAGCCTGCATTGACGCATGCTTCTTCCCAATGGTGTGGCCTTGGCCTACACTTTTGGCTTGGCTACCATGGATATTCTATGCATGGTTTTTGGTTCTAGAGGTATTTTATGCACAACTAGCTCATATGCAATCCCTTTAAGGTAGAGTAATCCCATACAAAGATATCATGTATTTCATAAGTAGATCAACCATCTCTTGATGCAGTTGAGGGATGTGCCAAGTGAGATAGTCTTGTTAATAATCTTGATTGGAAACTTTATAGTGTCAGCCTATCTAATAAGTGGTTATTTCTCCTCCTCACTCTATAAAAGGTTAATTCAATGGAATGTGAATAAAGTATGTAAATATACTCCATGTCATGGATTATAGAATCATTGTCATCATCTTCACTATCCTCAATTAGGCTACACTACTCTTAGCCTCTGGTAAACTAGGATATGCATCAACTCTGACTTTCTCACGTCCATGACCAAAGTAGAGACACCCCCTAGGTATGTCCAATAGACATTCATGAATCCTAATCCAAGGTCAACCTGACTTCAAATATGCAACTTCCCATTGGGTTGTCAAGCAATCTAAAGGCCAAAGCCACAACCACTAGGAATCAGCCCTAGGAATCAGCCCGCGTCGATGTGGGCTGCTTCCTAGTGGTTATGGCCTTGGCCTTCAGATGGCTTGGCAACCCAATAGGAAGCTGCAAATGTCATGGCTGGACGGGCATGCTTGCTGAATGGCAGGGAGGAGTTGATTAGAGGCATGCCTATGCCACCAGATGTGATGTCATGGTTGGCTTTGCTAGGATCAGTCCATTTTATTGCAAGTCTTGGCTGGTTGGATGCTAACTAGGCCAAAACAAAGGGTGTCCAAGCCATGTGTAGGCCATCTATAGGCTAAGGGTAAATTCAAAGCCAAGCCATATGGAGGCCATGGCTAAAACCATTGGGAAGCACATTAAATGTATATGTTTATGATCTTGGAACATAGGCGCATTTTATATCTGCTTGTATATGGTGGCTGTGTTCATACGTATATGATTCTGAGCTTAAAATATAGCTGCATTCATCCATCATATATGTATGATAGGCTTATATGCACATATGCTTCTAAGCTTAAAATATAGCTGCATTCAGCCACCATCATATATGTATGATGATAGGCTTATATGCACATATGCTTTTGAGCTTAAAATATAGCTGCATTCAGCCATCATATATGTATGATAGGCTTATATGCACATATGCTTCTGAGCTTAAAATATAGCTGCATTCAGCCACCATCATATATGTATGATAGGCTTATATGCACATATGCTTATGGTCAAGGAATATAGTTCTTGTAGGTGTATTCAGTTATGTATATGTATGCTCATATATACATACACATTAACATTGAGCAATGTTTATTTATGTTCATTTGCAACCATGTATATGTATGTGCATACATGATCTCAAAGTATTAAGTATGTCCATACTCCTATGTATTCATTGTAAATGCCATCGCATGTGCTCTCTCCACAAATGGTGAGGAAGATGGGGCCATGGGGGGTGCATCAAAATAGTCCAAGAACTCAGAGTACCTCTGTGAGAATTTGGGAGAGCCCTATGAAATTGGAGCTTTGAAATGTAATCAGCAAAAATAACAAACTAGACTATAAAAACTGTATTATAAATTTATATTTATAATCATAAAATTTAATTCAACATTTAGTCTTCATTTCTCTAAATGTGCTCATGAAAATTCATGAAAAATTGTCAGTATTTGCTAGCATATTTATTCAGCTAATTATAGAATAAAGTAAATCAAACTAGAGTGGTAATTGGCATCCAATGAGCCACTAATAATAATATTTTTGACTAAGGAACGATTAAGCAGAGTTATTAATGTAATGATTAACTCATGTACAAAGTGGTCGAGTGTTTGGTTGAGCCATTGATATGTTAGTGACACTTGCTCTAGGAATTGCTGCATGATATCGATAGTGCATCGAAGAGTATAAGAAAAGCAAGTGGGCATTAACAACACCATTATCACAAGATCAAGGCTAATGATATTGGTAATGATGATGCGACGATGATGAAGTAATGAGACTTACCAATGGCGGCCAAAACCATTGGGAAGCAGCCCGCGTTTGGCCATTGGTGTTGGAACACGAGGCCAAGCTAACTCTAGGTGTAGAAAGGAAAGATGTAAAACATAATAAAATGGAAATGAAAGGAAATGAAAGCAATGAACAAGTACTTACATGGAGACCAAGATAGCTTGATTTGATTGATGTGACACACAAGAAAGTACATCACTCTTATAGAGTGAACACTCACACTCAAGTACCATATGCTTATGGGATAACTCCCAAAGTGACTCATGGCACTTTCTCACACAAAGACTCATACACTAGTTCCTAGTACACACTAGAACACACTCTTTGACTATGATTTCTCTAACATCCCCCCTCAGAGCAAAGAGTGTGAGACCCAATACACGCAAGGAGTAAACCGATCCCCCCTCCACCACAATACTGCAAAGAGCCAGTCCAATTGACCAACACCTCCCATGTGTCAGTGACTACTCAATCAGCTTGCGAGACCGGTAGTGAGAACCATCACTCGTCAACCCCCCCCCCCCCCTTACTCTAAACTAGATGTCAATACAGCATATCGAAGAAAAAACCAACACACATTTTTGGGGGACAACCTAGGGCAGAGGACCCTTATTGACCATCACACATCACACTGTTTATTCCATCCATTTTATGCAAAACGCAAGGGCAAAGTACCCATACACACATAGAAGAAATTAAAAACAATAATATTTGTCATCCTCATCGAGGGTGACATGGGCAAAAAGTGCATGATCTTCGGGACACTCGTTTGGTGGTTCATAAAAGCAACAAGATTAGCATGGTGTTGTTCTTGTTCTTTCTCCCTTCTTCTTGAAGTAATCAGCTTCAAAATGACCTTTCTGCCTTACAGTATCTGTAGATGATGTTCTTGTTGGCTTTCCATATGCTAGCGGAGATAAGTGCCTCTTCACTACTTGAGGTCAAGGATGTAGAAGTCGTTTCCTTGTTTCGGTAGTCTTTCTCAATGAGAAGAGCAACCAAGTCATCATATGTAGTAGCGGCCAAGCATAATACTTCAATGGTCTGCTCAAAGCGAGAAATACTTTGCATGCTTTTGATTAGTACTACGATTTTGTCCTCATCATGTGGAGAACACTTCAAACTTGTTGATGATTGTTGAACGAGAGAATTAAATTTGGAGAGATGATCACTTAGCTCTTCATTATCTTGCATTTTCAGCTCATAAAACTTTAATTTTAGAAAAACTTTGGAATTAGTGACCTTGTACCAAAGATGCTCTCTAATCGATGCCAGACCTCCTTAGCCGTGGATGTAAAGTCGACGTGATGAATGAGAGAGTCTGCCAAGCAGAGACCAATGAGGGCAATGGCTTTTGCATTTTGCTACTTCCAAATTTTTCTTTGTGGGGCTAATCAAGTGCATCAAGTGTGTCGTTCTCAACAACTTCCCAGACTCCACGCATAAGTAGTAGCTACATCTTGGTTTGCCATGTGGGAAAGCCTTCCCCCTTGAACTTATCCATGAACAATGTACTAGAAGATAGCGAAGTCATGACTCAAATCTAAACTGAAACTTTCTATTTTTGCAATGGAATTTAGCTTCATGTGAAAGCACCCCTATCTGTGGTGGTGAAGTGTGAAGCCAAGAAATAAAGGTTGTGAAACTTATCCCAAACAAATGGCATCACTTGCTCAAACCACAAACCCTTGACAAGCACCATAGCAACAGTCGTGCTAGTTGCCAACACCGCCATGTTCTCTTCACTGCATCACACAGTGCAACACAAGAAATAACACATAGCCACATGGCTAGGTTGAAGAGGGACGGCTGGTGGCAGCAGAACTGCCTGCATCTCCTGAGCATAGCAGACTTTGCATTCAGCAGATGCTACGCTTTACCTACTCAGCAGCTGCTCAACAGAAGCTATGCTTTACAGGTTGTGTTTGCGTTCAGTAGAAGCTGTAAAGCTACGCTTTACAGGTTGTGTTTGCATTCAGTAGAAGCCGCGCTTCACCTATGCTCAGCAGCAGCATTCAGTTCTTCTGTAGATCTTTTCTTTGACAACAACTGGCTATGGGCGATGATGCTCATATGGTGGCAAGTAGTGTTCAGCAAAAGGTAGATGATCCATGGTTGCCAAGGAGTTAGGAGACACGATGGATGAGGATGAAGTGATGGATGTGGAGCCAAAGAAGAGGCTAGTGGGTGAAGAGAGTGATGGACAACCAAAGGAGGAAGACCAAATTCCATTTTGTTGAGAGATATAATCGCGGTGTTGTGTTTATGTGGGAAAGCACCCTAGAGGTGCAAGATATTGTGTGTATGTGGGAAAGCACTCTAGAAGTGCAAGATATTGTGGTGAGATGGAATGCCACATGTAATATTGTATGGTGTGTGAGTGTTGACCAAAAGAAGTGGAAAAGGAGTTGCCACATGGATGATGACATGTAAAGTGGGATAAGGCTAGAGAGCCTATATCATTGTATGGTTCATTGTGATATGCAATACAAGGGAATAGTGTTGAGTGTGCAATCTCCCTCTCTCTCTAGTCATGGAGTTTTTAGTGTGGTTTAATCCACCTTAATCTTATGCTTAATCTTGTGTCCTTCACCATGACCAATCCCATTTCTAGAATCTTAACATGGTATCAGAGCCAAATGGGCTCTTGGTCATGGGTGATTATTATGTATATTAGCTTGTTTGTGTGTTTGTTTGATTAAGCATTATTTTCAGCTTATTATGAAAAAAAAATTATGCACACTCATATTATCATTTGGATTTGCATTTGTGATGAGGATTTGAGAAGAGATTTGGAGCTACCATTCTCAAGTTTGAGAAGTGATTTGCAACAAGGAGGTTGCATAGAAGCTGCCCAAGAGAGTTGCAAATGGAGTTTTGCAACATGGAGAGTTTGCTCATCATCAAGGAAGCTGAAAATGGAGATTTCAGCATTATGAAGGCTATGGAGTCTTCATCATCATCAAGGAGAAGCTGCCAAGAGAAGATATGCTGCTGATTATGCCTCAAGAAGGTTGGTTTTGTGAAGTTTTGCCTCAAAGTTTTGGTTTTGAGCATGGAAAAATGCTCAATGTTAAAGGGTTGCTGGTTGTTGGGATATGTGGATCCCATGGCTCTTGCATTTGGGCAAAGAGCATGTTTTAAGGTGCATGTTTTGCTTGGCTGAAGCAAGCAAGGTTTGAGACTCAAGATGGAGTCCATGTGTGTGCATCAAGAGTGGGATGCACCCATTTGTGGTGGAGACAATGGAGGAGTCTTCACAAAGTTTTTTGCACCTTGGTTTCTTGTGAGAAACCACTTTGAAGAAGGCACCCTTGAAGTTTGTATGCAAATGGAAAGAGCATGCAACTCGGAGCTCATCTGTGAGCTTTCAAAGGCCATGTTGATGGCTGTGGGTAACCTCACTAGGGAGGTTCACAAAGGCAAGTGTAGTAGCAAAAGAAGCTACACATAGAGCTCATATTGGCCATAATGGTGGCTCTACAAAAAAAAAAACGTCAGTTTGGAGGTAGAGATGTTGAAGAAAGTGCAGAGCATAGGAAATCTCTGTAACATGATGGCAGCAACAGATGCAAGCCATGGCAACATCAAGGGTAAAGCAGGCAAAGGAAACTGTAGAAGAAGTAAAAGCTGAAGCTGAGACGGAGGCAAAACGGAGACATGGTGTTGCTGCAGCGAGACAGCCGGGCAGTAGCGCAGCAGCAGGAGCCGAAGCAGGCTGATTGACGCCTAGGACAAGGCGGCGAGGACTACTGTGTGCAATAGAGAATAAGCAGCTTGAAGAACAAGCTAGAGGAGCTGATCAAAGTACGCATGGCGAGCTCAGATTAAAAGAAACGGCTGTTGAAGAGTGATGAGGACGGTGGAAGCTGCAGAGCAGAAGCCCAAAGACGGCTTGGCACTGGGTAATGCAATTGGACGCAAAGCAGGAGATACAACACAAGTAGAGGCATCGTATAGCCAGTAAAGAAGAAGGCGACGCAGTACTGGAAGCCAGGCGATGCAGGCAGAGAAAGGCTTCCAAGCTGTGGCTATGGCGAATAGCTGCAGCAGCAAAGACTCGAAACAGAAGCAGTCGCGGGAAGAGAAGAAGACGACCCCTGTGCGTCAGGGAATCTGACGCGGCGTTCACAGGCGCATTCAACGTGCGTGGGTGCAGAGCATTTCGAAAAAAAAAATTAATTAATTTTTTGTTTGGTTCTTTAAACCCTTATTGATTATAAGGGTTCGTTCACACACACCATTATTTGTGAAGCTTGAAGCCTTTTTTGAGATGATATTTCTTCTTGAAATGTAGCTGATGCCTTGCCCGGCTTCAGCCATGATTGTATTTTTTTCCTCTCACCCATGAATGAGAAGGGTAATCGTACCCGAGCTTGAAGCTCAAAACGAGATTTTTTTTGTAATCATCCATGGTATGAGGGTCGCCCTGCCCGAGCTCACCTAGAAGCTCGAAACGGTAGTTGTTGTGATGTGTGCAAAAGCGATGCACGTGTGAGGTGCATGCGCATGGGTTGGATCCCTCCCGAACTTCCATGTTCAAATCGGACTCAGTGGTTCCGCTGTGAGCGATGAGTCGACTCAAAATGGACTAGGTGTCTAAGATGGTAGACACGGGCACACATATTTGGTTGATGGACACTCCAATGTATCATTGAGGGGGAGTGTTGGAAGGTAGCGATTGCGTTTGTGCAATGCTACATTGTATGGATGATGGATGATGGGTGAGTTGTGGAACACCTCGATTAAGAGGGGGTGTTGAGAGATATAATCGCGGTGTTGTGTTTATGTGGGAAAGCACCCTAGAGGTGCAAGATATTGTGTGTATGTGGGAAAGCACTCTAGAAGTGCAAGATATTGTGGTGAGATGGAATGCCACATGTAATATTGTATGGTGTGTGAGTGTTGACCAAAAGAAGTGGAAAAGGAGTTGCCACATGGATGATGACATGTAAAGTGGGATAAGGCTAGAGAGCCTATATCATTGTATGGTTCATTGTGATATGCAATACAAGGGAATAGTGTTGAGTGTGCAATCTCTCTCTCTCTCTAGTCATGGAGTTTTTAGTGTGGTTTAATCCACCTTAATCTTATGCTTAATCTTGTGTCCTTCACCATGATCAATCCCATTTCTAGAATCTTAACACATTTGTGGGTCGGCCTTCATCCCCAAGGGTTGCCTATGGAGAAGCATGGCTCTGATACCATGTTGGAATAGGAGACCAAGCTAAGGTGCAAAAAGGAAAGATGGCAAACACATCAAAAGTGTTCGGGATGAGTAGTGGTGATAATCATGAGACTAATGGTCTTTCCATGCTCTCACAAAGATGGATGCTCCCAAAAAAGATGCACAAGTTTTTTGACACGTCAACATATGGAGATGCCTTAATCAACAAGATTTATTTGCCCAAGACAGGGACTTCACACCATGGTCGCAATCAACGAGCTCTACCTACCAGTAACATGGAAGTGCACAGTGTGGTTGTCGACATATTAGGCAGCACCCAGCAAAATTACCAGAGCTATGGGTCAAGTGGAATGGGACCACTGCACTTTGAAAGTGAAGCACACAAGGCAAAGATTATATTGTTGCTTTCTAGAGTTTTGTAAAGCATTTGAAACATTCCCACCACATCAATTGTTGACTTGCTAGAGGAGCTACGTGTTAGTTGCTTTGAAAATGGATAAGCAGGTCACAAGTGAAGTTTGCTTAATCTAAGGACCTTCACAGGAGTAGATACATAGCACCATTGCACCTTAACATAGATGATCTCATTAATTTTAAGATGGTAGGTGTAGAAGTGCTATTTCGAGGCCAGGGAGGCTCACTTCTTGCAAAGCTCATCTACTTCTCAATGTCTTCATTTTGCATGCGATTAACATTAAGGTTTGTAACATATTGTTTGTAGCATTAAGGCCGTCTGTGTCCAAGGCCAAAACCATTAGGAAGCTGCCCGCATCGATGCGGGCTGCTTCCCAATGGTTGTGGCCTTGGCCTTTAGATAGCTGGGTTCTACAAAATCAAAGAGCATGCCACCATGTACACATACATTACACAATGTTGGGGTTTGCTAATATGGAGAAAAAAGAAAGTGAAAACCTTACTCGTCGAAAGTATTCAGGAATAGAATAGGCAAGGTACAGTATTGGTGTATTCATTGGCTTCTACCATACAATGTATGTCTTAAAAGTATTCAGACAGAATAGGAAATGTGTAGCATTGATGTATTCATTTGCTTCTACCCTGGAGTTGAAGATTTTTTTGGACTTGGCAAATCTTGAATATTTTGGATCCAAAGTTGGGTGATGAAGAAGGCAGTGTTCTCTTTGAAATGGAGTGAAGATAGTTATGTTTCATTGGAGAAGCTTAATTTACTTGCTTTGTGTGATGTGAGCATGGATGTGAGGTTGCGATGGCTTTCACTTTTTGAAGCATGTAAGACTACAAAAATCTATGTTTGCTCTTCTCAAGGGCGAGCACGAGTACAAAATGTGATCTTCCAACTTTAATGGCTATATGAATGGTGTCTTTTCATGAATTGTTATTGCGTCTTGGTTTCATGTGTTTTGGTGTGGTGTCTTTAGGTGGCTCCCAAGGGAGCTCGTTCTAGACAAAATCGAGAAACGTGCTCTTGAGATTTTGTCAGACTATGTGTCCATTCTGTAGGACATTGTGTTGCCATCCAATTGTTCACTACATTACTATGAGGAAGTGAATGTTTCTTACAAGATCTTACCACCACTTTGAAATAAAACCCTAGAAGAAGCAACAACCACCTAGTGCTTCTCCATGTGGAGCAAGGTTTATTAACAAGGTATAGCAAGGCTTGATAATCAACATAGAAAACAAATTTATTAGCTAGAAGGTAATGTCAGAATTTCTTCATAGCATATACCATTCCTAAACCTTCATTCTCCATGGTGGTATAATTTATCTCATCCTCACATAATTGTCGACTGGCAAAACTTATGGGGTAGTCTAGTTTGTGTTCACCTGGTTGGGCTAGGATTCATCCAGTTGCAAAGTTAGAAGCATCAATATGCACATGGAAGATAACATCCCAATTTGGAACTCATAGTATGGAAGCACTAGCTAAAGCTTGATTTAATGTATTGTAGGCTTACTGGCATTCTTTTGTCCACTTGAATATGATGAGAAGCTTGTACAAGGGACATGTGATCTCAGCATAGAAGAGAATGAATTGCCTACAGTAGCCTACATGTCCCATAAACCTTTGGACTCCCTTGTAGTTCGTTGGTGGGGCTAATTTCAAAATAATTTTGATTTTACTCTCATCTGTGGAAATCCCATTTTTGGATACTATATGTTGTTGAAATTCATGGATCAAGCTCCGTACTGATAATCAACTATTTAGATCGTAATCTTAATCTAATTAACATGTGATTAGTGCTAAGCTAAGCTAGGGTGGGTGATACCTAATAACAAACATAATGAATGAACTAAGCTAATTTAGCTTAAGACTCAAGCTCAATTAGGTTACAAGATTGAGACTTGTACTCATAGAGAGGCTTGAGAGCTTGCTACATTTTACATTACTTGAAATGGGCCTCTTTTATATGAGGAGAGTACAACAAAGCTATGAACCTATGATATCTCATGTGGGATAAATTGGCTAGGTGACTTGGCACTCTAGCATCACTCATTTCAACACCCCTTGATGCTAGATTGGGTACAATTTTTAGGCTTTCACTCTTCCTCTCTCCCCCCTTGTGCTAGGATACTTTGGCATTATAGCTACTATGAATTTTGGCTTGAGTTCATCATATGGCCTTAGAGGCTGATTATATCACACTTTTTGTAGAGACAAGAGAAAGGTACAATGGTTCTTTCTCTAGAAGAGCACATCTTCAACTGGGACGTCTTTGGCCTCGATGTAGTTTGCTTGCTTCTTTTTTTTTATAGCAGTCTTCTTCTAGGTGACCAATTTTTCCACAATAGTCACAAACAAGCTTTGGTTTATCTTTATTGTGACATTCATTCTTGGTATGACCAAGTTTTCCACAGTGATAGCATCTTGGAAGTTGAGATGTTGATTGATTTGTCCTTTGTTGAAATCTCCCACCCTTTGTATACAGTGCTTGCTCACTTCAATGTGATTTGAATGATTCTTTATCTTTGAATTTGGATTCTTGTTCAAGTAGAGATGATTCTACATCTTAAAGTTTAGTGTTGGGCACATTTTTAAGTGTAGCAACAATTGATTCATAAGGTTCTTTGTCAACACTATTTAGCAATACAGTAATAGATTCATCTTCCTCAACAACTTTCTTTAATGCACTAAGTTATTGTTTGATACCTTTGAATTTACTGATGTGTTGTGCCATGATCTCGGTCTCCTTCTTATCAAGCTTGTAGAACTACATGAGAAGGTTGATCTTTGAGCTCTTTGAGCCGGTGCTGAAAATCTTGTTGAGCTCCTATCATGCCAACTTGGCATCCTTGATGATGTGTCAGCAATGTGACTAATCACATCATCATCAAGATTTTGAATGATAAGGCCCAATGCTTTGTTGTTTTGAAGTGGCTCAACCTCCACTTCGTGCCAAAGCTCCTTATGCATAAGCAAGTACATGGTCTTGCTTTGCCACCCATCACCATTAAACCTTGAAACAACTTCAACATGTTCCATAATGAGAAGGTCTTACTAATAAGCTTTTATTTTGCTTTGTTAGTAGTTCTAATCTCATACAAATTTGTAGTGTGAAGGTCAGGAAGATCTTTGGCCAGTGTCTAGTCCTAGTACAAGGATGATAAAAAAATCTCTTCAATTTTAGTAAAAATGCAAGAGAATGCAATGATTTTTGATGTAAAAGAGAACTTCCCACACTGAGTTTACACCCCAATTTTCCAATTTTGGACTTTAATTAGCCCAATTTATGTTAACACAGCACTAATGATAGTGATTAGTGCTTAATTAATGTGATTAAGCACTAATCACTAATGATAGTGATTAGTGCTTAATTAATGTGATTAAGGGTAACAAATTTTGGTGGCCAAAATTGGGCTTGTACAATGCAACATTGAGAGGGTTTTTTTGTATAGACTTCTTGCACTAGATGAGGAGAAGTGAATTGTCAAAGAACTAGCTCAAAAACTCATAAATTATCCCAAATATGCCTAGAATTAGGCGACCACATTTCTACTTGCTGTGGTCACGTCCGTGAATGAAATGGGCCAAGATTTCATTTGTAGAGTCCTTGCACCATTGCTAAGCTAGCCCTAAAGGGGCTTGGACTAATTTTAAGCAAGCACATAACTTTCATGTCAGAATTCCAACAGCATTTTCGGACTGTGTGGCGAAGATGCGCCTAATTCCTCTGTGGTATAGAAGCACCTAGGGTTGGGTAATGTGCTCCTAAAAGTTTAAGAGAAATGGTGGCTTCGTAGAGAAGAACAAGCTCTTGCAATTTTGGACCACAAAGAGAAGAGAAGGATAAGCTTGAGCTTAGTGAATAATTAGGTGATTAGTGAAGTAATTAGACTAGTGTGAGCTAAGGCTAAGCTAATGGAGAGCTTAAACCAAGCTCTAATACCATGTTGAAATTCATGGATCAAGCTCGCTACTGAAAATCAACTATCTAATTAGATCGTAATCCTACTCTAATTAACATGTGATTAGTGCTAAGCTACTAAGCTACTCTAATTAGATCGTAATCCTACTCTAATTAACATGTGATTAGTGCTAAGCTAAGCTAGGGTGGGTGATACCCAATAACAAACATAATGAATGAACTACGCTAATTTAGCTTAAGACTCTAGCTCAATTAGGTTACAAGATTGAGACTTGTACTCATAGAGAGGTTTGAGAGCTTGCTACATTTTGCATTACTTGAAATGGTTCTCTTTTACATGAGGAGAGTACAACAAAGCTATGATAGCTCATGTGGGATAACTTGGCTAGGTGACTTGGCACTCTAGCATCACTCATTTCAACATATGTCATAAGATGACTCCGTGTTTAACCCCAAATTGGCATTTGAATGGGTTGAGAGATAGGCAATAAAGTCTTTATCGTTTAAATACCTTTCGTAAATAGGATAAATGCTCCTTCCATGATGAATGAGTGCATAAACCATCTAAGAAACCTTTAAGAAATGTCCTTAGAAAATATTTAAAGGTAGTGTTCATAAGCTATTGAAATTGAAACGATGCAAGGGAGAAGAGAGCTTGAGCTCTTGCAAGCACACACACACACACTCACACAAACCCTAAACACACAAGGTGAGATGCTGAAAATTCTTCTTCTTCTTCACACAACAAAAGAGGTCTACAAAGAAGATAAAGTGACTAAAACATATAATGGAGTATATACAAGCAGTCTATAGAGTGAACACACTAGTAGCGGTGTAGTCCACAACTGTAGAATCTCTGGCGAAGATATGCTGGTGCTAGCTACCAAACCTGCCAGTGATGTAAATGTCGAATGGTCATGTAAGTGCCTCTCATGAGTGGTGTCAGCTCATGTTGAGCTTGACATCTAAACAATCCCCCTCAAGCTCAACTCTAGCTCATGAACTCCAAGCATATCTTGAACTCTGCGGAGCTTCTCAGCTCCCAAGGCCTTTGTGAAGATGTTAGCAACCTGATTCTATGTGTTGACATAGGCCAAGTATATGTCATCTGCCCCAAGACTCTCTCCTTGATGAAGTGGTAATGTACCTCAATGTGTTTCATCCGCACATGGAAAATTGGGTTTCTGGCCAATTGTATACTGCTAAGATTATCACAATATATGACAACATTTCTCTCCACGTGCAACCCCAAATCAGCAAGTAGCTTGCGTAACCAAGATACCTCACATGCTGCCACCACAGCTCCTATGTACTCTGCCTCTGTACTCGACACACAAGGCAACTGTGAGCTGCTTCTTGCTCCTCCATGTCACACCAGCACTCCCCAATGAAAACATAAATCCACTGCTGGGGTAGACCTCCTGTTTGAGATGCTACCTACCCCCAATCTACATCTGTGTACCCATATAGCTCCAATGGTACACCTGCTGCATAAAACAATGCATAATCAACAGTGGCGCTCAAATATGGAAGTGTGCGTCACACACTGTTAAGATGTGGTTTGCGCCGAAACTTGCATAAATTGGCTCTCTAAGCCAATAGTGTAACTCAAATCTGCCCTGCTAGATTGTGACATAAATCAAACACCCCACAATCTTCCTATACATAGTGGGATCCTCCAACACATAACCTGCATCCGCACTAAGCTTGCCATTTTGATTTAATGGCACCGAGATTGACTTACAATCAACCATCCTATACTTGGACAAATGTCCAATACATACTGTCGTTTTGTGACAACCAAATACCCTCAGGTGTGCGAATGACCTTAATTCCCAAAAAGTAGCGCAAATCTCCCAAATCCTTCATCTCAAACTTTTTACATGCTCGCTCTCATCAAAGTTATCACTCCCAACAATAAGATCATCTACATATATGGTGATGATCACAATACCCTTATCACTCTTTGTGCACATACAAAGAGTAATCTACATCTGCCATATGAAAACCAATAGTGACAAGATACTCAACAATCTTGTCATGCCATGCTCGTGGAGCTTGCTTCAACCCATACAAAGCCTTATGAAGCTTACAGACATACTATGGGTGACCTGTATCCTCAAAACTTGGTGTGGCTGATCTATATACACCTCTTCTTTTTGCAAGTCACTATGCAAGAACACATTTTTTACATCCATCTGATATAAAAACTAGCATTTAGCTGCAGGCACTGCAATCATAACTCTCACAATTGCCATCTTTGCAATTGGGGAAAATGTCTCCTCATAATCAATCCCATGTGTATGCACATATCCTTTGGCCACCAATCTAGCCTTGTATCTACTTATGCTACCATCACTGTTATGTTTCACCTTATACATCCACTTACAGCCAATAGCTTTCTTGCCTTCAGGCAATGGCACCAAATCCCAAGTCTCATTTTCATACAATGCATCCATCTCCTCATCCATAGCTTTCTCCCAACACACATTTCCAATAGCCTCATCAAAACATGTGGGTTCTACAACTTGCACAACTTTTGCCATATAAGCTAGTGATGTGCCACATAACCATCATAAGTCAACCTCTACATAGGGTTTTTGACTCTTCCAGATCTTTGTAACTTTGCATTCATGGCTTCTATAGCCTTCTTCACACACCAGGTGTCCTGTTGGAATCCCAAGCTCCTCTTCAAGGCTCATCTCTGAGCCACTAGAATCTCCATCAATAAAAAGAATGCCATACATAAATATTAGGCATACAAAGGGGCTCAACCACTTTCTCTTTGCCTTTTATGTGATGTACCAGCTACATTTTCAGGACTGGTATTATGATGCAGCCTGCCACTCCATGGTCTATTAACAAAACCGCTGGATGAGGACTCTCCTAGTCCACTCAATGACTGTGATTGCTGACTTGCATTCTGTGCAACCACGTTTCCACTTACATCATCAGCCCCAACAACATCTTTTTTAGTAGCATACCAGCTACTCATCTCATCAAATACAATATCCCTGCTTACCCTCAATTCACATGTAGTAGGATTATAGCATCTATACCCCTTTTGCTCAAGGGAATACCCTATAAACACACATTTTTTCTGCCTTTGCATCCATCTTGGTATGCAACTCATCTGCCACATGCACATATGCAATACATCCAAGAACTTTCAAGTGAGACAAATCAGGTTTCCTGCTAGTAAACTCCTCTGGCGTTACATCATGTATGGCTGTAGTAGGAGTCCTGTTATGATTTAAACTACTGTAGACACAGCCTCAGCCTAATAGCTATTGGCATATTCTTCTCTGCCATCAATGCTTGTGCTATCTCTGCAATGTGCCTGTTTTTCCGCTTAGCAACTCCATTTTGCTATGGAGTGTATCTACATGTAAATTATCTCTGAATGTCATTCTTTCCCAATAATTCAGAGAACTCATTGGAGAAGTATTATCCCCTCCATATGACCTTAGACACTTCACATGCTTTCCTGTCTATTTTTTAGCCATCACTCTAAAATTTTGAAAATGAGTGAACACTTCACTCTTCTCCTTCATGAAATACACCCACACTTTCCTCGTGTGGTTATTAATGAATGTTATATAGTACCTACAGCCACCCATAGACATAGTCTTCTTGTCGCAGGACCCCATACATCTGAATGCACAACATCTAGTACATTCTTGCTCACATTTCTGTCATGTGGAAATACATGCCTTGTTTGCTTTCCAAATTGACATGCTTCACATACTTTCTGCATACCTTCAACTTTAAACTTAGGCAGCCTCGTCACAATTTAGTCTGCACACATAGACTTCATTCTTTGCACATTTACATACCCAATTCTCTTATGCCAAATGTATGTATTTACATCAACTCCTAAACCATTTGCAAACATTGCAGTACTCGCTTTAGGCATATTTAAATTCAGTGTAAACATTCTTCCCACTCTGTTGCCTTTTTCAACCAATCTACACTAATCTTTAAAGTCTTCTAGATAACAACTATTGGGATTAAATCAAACCTGCAAACCTTGAGTCAATAATTTGACCAATAGAAACCAGATTCTTTGTAAATGTTTGGAACATGAAGTACATCTGCAAGGTACTTCACCTTACCATCCTGCATAGATAATGGCACATCTCCAATATGGGCAATTGGATGAGCAATGTCATCCTCTGTTTTTTCAACAAAACCCGATCTTTCAAGACTCTTCATTTCCTTGAACCACTCACCATGACTTGTCATATGTGGTTTGAAGAACTTGAATCAACATACCATACATCATCCTTACATGTTGCTACATCATTTCCAGACAGCTTTAACCACATGTTGCACAACAAACAACGTCTCATTATCCTCATTATTTCTGCTAGAGTGCATAGTTGTTTTGCTCACTTTTCCATTTCGCATATCTCTGCTTCTTATAGCAATCTGCCTGCACATGTCAAGGCTTAGCACAATAAAAACAACCTCATGTATCATTATGCTGCCTTTGCCAATTACCATGACCTCTTGGACTCCCCTTGACTCAAACTTGCCTCTTCCACTTGTGTGTTGTGAATCCTGAGACTGTTGCTGCTGCTGACCATAATTTTGATTACCTATTTGGCCACCACCTTGGCCATGTCCATGACCTCTACCTGAACTTGTGTAGAAGGCATGTTGCTCTGAAATGTTTTTGTTTTGTAAAGACTTTTGATCTTTACCCAAATTCTTCTCTTCAATGATCAGCATTGACACCAAATGTGTGAAGTTGGGAATGTTCTCCCGAGTTTGAATAGATGTCTTGAATGCCTTGTATTATGGCCTGAGACACGTAGACACTTCCACCTTATCATCAACAAAAACACCAATTGATGCAAGGGATTCCACAATGCCCTGGATATTCAAAGCATAATCATTTATCACAGACATATTTTTCTTCTCCACAATATGAAGCTCATTCTTTAACTGAATCTTTTGTGCCTTGGTGTTAGTTTCATACAGCTTCAACAAGGTGTCCCATGCCTCCTTAGGTGACTTGGCAACCTGTATATGCCCAATCATAGTGTCTTGTATGCTGATAGAAAGCTAATACATGACTTTCCTTATTCCTTGATTCCAATCCTTGAATTTTTTTACATCTGCAATAGTTGGATTAATCTCTGGGCCTCCTCATGTTCACCTTCAGTCCTAGTAGCCTTTTCCCATCAGAAAATTTGTCAATCTAAACCTCCAAGCATGGAAGTTGTTCTTGTAAAGCTTCTCTACAACAATCTGGTTTATTCCATCATTTGACATCTTGTATGTAATACAAATTTACCAAAAACAGCACTCTTGTTTGACCTGCACAAACTGCTGTATTTTTTGCAGAGCAGTACTATACGATACCCAAACTATCACAACCAATGACCTCAATTTGCATACATACACCCAATGGCAACTTTAAGACCTCTTTGTAGTATACACAGTGTTTGCACAACCAATCGCCCTTCTATAGTTCCAAAAACAGAGTTCTGCAGAAATCGAAACTTACATGTAGTGCCCATGAATGCCTACGAATTGAAAAACGGAGGTTTAAACGTGCCCAAAACGCGTTTTCAACCTGAAATTATTTTTCAACGGACATTATAATTACCTTATAGCTCTACTCCATCTGTGAAGAAAGCTCCTCAATCAGAGTTTGTTTGCCAGTGCCTCCCGAAGAGCTCCCGATGACAAGGGTGTAGTAGCCAACACAAAAAAGGGAAAGAGTAGATGAAGCTCTTACCCTCATACCGCTTCCTGTACTTCTCTTGCTTGACGCTTAGCCCTTAGCATGAACCAGGATCTGATACCATGAAAAGATTGAGGGGAGAAGAGAGCTTGAGCTCTTGCAAGCACACACACACTCACACAAACCCTAGAAAAGAACACACAAGTGAGAGGCTGAAAATTCTTCTTCTTCTTCACACAACAAAAGAGGTCTACAAAGAAGATAAAGTGACTAACACACATAATAGAGTATATACAAGCGGTCCATAATGTGAACACGCTAAGTGGAGTGGGTAGGTGTGGAAGACTAGTCTTAGTGTAGTCCAATTGTAGAATCTCTGGTAAAGATATGTTGGTGTAGTCTAGCTGTAGAATCTCTGGTGAAGATATGTCAGTGCCAGCTACCAAACCCGCCCAGTGATGTAAATGTCGAATGGTCATGCAGGCGCCTCATGAGTGTCAGCTCATGTTAAGCTTGACATCTCAATAGAAATGTGGCTAGTGCATTTATCAAGCCAAATGGCCAGAACATAGTTCTATCTTGATTCTCTGGAGCAATGGAAATTTGGTTAATCCTGAATACCCATCTAGGAAGTTGTATGCTTTCTTACCAACTACTTGTCTGAGTATGCGTTTTGATACGACAAGGGATAATGATCTTGTCTTGTTATACTACGTTGACCTTTTTGAGATTGACACACATTCACAATATTCCAATCTTTTTTGGCACAACCACAATGGGTGATACCCAGTCCAAATGTTTAATCTCATAGATGGCACATTCATTGATGAGCTTATCTATCTCTTCCTTAACAATTTTAGCATACTTTGGATTTATTGGATAAGGTTGCTAATGGAAAGGTTTAGCATTTGGTACCATGGGGATTAGGTGCTGCACAACCTCAGCAAGTACTCCCTTCATATCATGGTAAGTCCATGTGAAGCAATACTTATATTTCTTTAAAAGATCAATGAGTTTAGCTTCATGATTTGGAGTGAGGTCTTTTGCTATGAAGACTGGCTTAGGGTCTTTCCCAAGTTCAGGCAATTCTATTTCCTTCCTTCTACCTCACTTGTTGGTTTTTGTGTGGCATTATTAAACACTAACTTACAGTCCCCAATTGTAAAAGATTTATAGTCCTTTGGGGTAGGGTGCAAGTTAGGTGTTAGCTCCTAATTTTCTTCAGCTACCTTAGTTATAGCTTCCCACTTCCCTCTCTTTCTGGGCTAACACTGTTCTTCTTCCACCTTGAAAAATGATTAAGCTTTGGTTTATCTATGACATCTATTTTGGCTATCAACTCAATGGGATGAGGCTTACAATATATAACATTTTGTAATTCCTCTCCATAGTTGTCAATAAACTTGCAATGTGCATATGCACCAACATATTATATTGGGCCATGGTTGTCCTCTCTTACGGCCTTTTATAATGATTGGCCATATAGTGTTTACATATCTGTAATTTTCAGAGATGCTTCTTGGTGTTTTTAAGAACTTCACACCTTTCTTTAGATTGGGACTTAGTATATCAGATTCAGTGCTACTCCCTGCAGTTTCTATTTCACTTCCCATAGCTTCTTTTGATGTTGTTAGCTTTGTTTTGCTCGTAGTAATTGAGGAGCTAGTGTCGCCTTTTGGTCTCTATTTCAGACTCCTCACTACCATTGTTGCTTGTATTAGAGTAATCCCATATTAGGCAAAATATGGACTCTCATTTTTTTCCCTTAAGGATTTCCACACCTCCTCTCTCTAGAAAAATGGGCTCCTGGTGAAATTTTTGCAAATCAACTCAGAAGTGAGCGGAGTTTGAAAATTTGGAATCTAGCTTTCCAAATTTTCAAACTCTGCTCACTTCTGAGTTGATTACTGCAAACCGAGAGCTAGGAAAATGCCACCTAGGAAACCTTGACACACCTGGCTATGGGCCTTATTTATGCTATTAGCTAGGAGGAAATCAAGCAGGCCATATATGAGGAAGAGCAACTTTGAATGGTCATGGAATGTATTAAGGCTATTGTAAAGCAAGAGAGGCTTAAACAAGGAATCAGCATGCCCATGCAATTAGCTGGGAGGAAATCAAGCAAGCCATTTCTACTTCCACAGATGAGGAAGAGCAACTTTGAATGGTCATGGAATGTATTTAGGCTATTATAGAGAAAGAGAGGCTTAAACAAGGAATCACCATGCCCATGAGATTTCCCATGAGATAGGTTGGGATAAGTAATGCACGAGGCCCTACCTTGAGTAAGATGGAGATGCGTTTTAGAAACGTAATATGTCTGAGAATCTCACACCTGGACCCATCTTAGATATAAATTCATGTGAGCTAACCTCAACTCCCTCATCCCCAAATTGATATGCCGCTTGGTTAGGTGCAAAGGTTATAGTCAAAACCCAACCCTTGAAGTAATTAGTCATGCGGCCTATTACGCTGGTGGTAAGTCTAGCGTTTAATGTTTGAGTGGGGATTTCTCCCCCATGGTCCGGTATCCATTGTCACTACTTGTTGAGAGTCTCAGGCCCTGTACCACACACCAAATCTCATTCTTGAAGAGGGTCCTGAGATAAAGGTGGGTTGATAAGAGACTACTTGGGTCAACATGGTTTTCTCTAAATCTGTTTCTAAAACGCACTCAGATCACAAAATTGCATATCATTGCAGGGCAGTTTTAGGGCTAGGGAGATGTTTCAGACAATTTTCATTATTTTATTTCATTTTATTTTTTGTTAGAGAAACCCGTCCAAAATGGTTTTCAATTAGTTATAAACACTTTGGGAAGGGTTGTGCATGCACTTTTTTCGGGCCGACTATGATGGTTTCCTATAGTTATGGGTCCCTTAACTATGGGAAATTGTAAAAAAAAATTTGGAGTCTTATATCAAGTGCACCAAAATGACTCCAGTGGCCTAAAATCTATAAATAGGCAAACTTGTGTGTGCGTTAAAAAAAAAATCTATATTTTTTTTACATGCTGGCCTTTTTCCTTTTTCCTTCTCTTTATTTTTTTCCTTTTTTTCCCTTTTTGCTTTTTACTTTTTATTCACTTTTACAATTTAGGGTTTTCGGTTTGTGGTTTATAGTTTTCGGTTTCACCATAACTACCCAAAAAGGGGTGGCCAGATTTTTGGTGTGTTCCAAAATTCCCTTTTTGACTTGGAGCCTAAAACTTGCATGCATTTAATCCAACCAACCAAAAGACTTATAGCTTGTGGCCCAAATTATAGGTGGATTAAGCTAGGTTAATCTATGTAATCAACACTAATACAAAACCAAACATGGAAATTAATCTAGTTTGTAAATCCTACTCCAAATTGTTGTTTCTAACCTAATTTCTTCATGTAAGGAGCCCAAATTGGGGTAAACCCTATGTCCCAAAACCAATTTTAAGGTCTATTTAACCTAATTATGACACTGGACCTTGAAATACCTTTTTGAAGAATAATACAAAACTCACAAATACAACAAGACTAAACCACAGAATTGAATTTAATTTGACAAGATGAGCATAAATTGAAATAAAAATAAGAAATTAAGTAGACATCACCTTGAACACAATATTGGGTCCAATCTCTCCCTCCCCCCCTCCCCAAAATGTGTCGGCATCCTCCCACTTCTTGGGTATTTATGCTTTATTCATAAAAATAGTCCATATGTCAAAAATAGTTGTACGCTTATGCATGGGCTTGCCCTTTACAAAAATAGGAGTTGCTTTAACCCAAATCTAAGATAAATTCTTCTTATCTAAACCACTAAAGGAAAAATACATAAGAACCCTAAGGGCTAATTCATGTGCAAAAAATGATGTGAAAGGAGAAGAGTCTAAAGTATAAAGGTTAAAAAAAAGCTATTTATGGCCTTAAGCAGGCTCCTAGAGCATCGTATGAGAAGATTCATGCATACTTGGTTGCAAATGATTTTTGCAACAGTCCAATAGAGAGTACCCTCTATGTTAAGAGAAGTAAGGACACATTTTTGGTCATCGTTCTATATGTTGATGACATGTTGCTCATCACACTGAACCCGATATAGATCAGATTTCAGCCTTTAAGGCTGATTTGCAGTCATCGTTTGAGATGTCAGATTTAGGGCCCTTGCATTACTATTTGGTGATTCAGTTTATGCAGCACAATGATGGCATTGTTATGTTGTAGTCTAAATATATACAAAAGCTATTGAAGAGGTTTAATCTTGAAGACTGTAAACCTGTGGCTATACCTAGGGAGACAGGTACTCGACTTAGTCTTCAAGATGTAGGAGACTCTTTTGATGCTAGTTTGTATCAGCAGGCTATTGGATCCCTTCTTTATGTATGCAAAATGAGGCCAGATATATAGTATGCGGTCTCACAGTTGAGTAGATTTATGAATAGCCCACGTAGGCTGTTAAGCAGGTTTTTTGCTATTTATAGGGCACTCAATATTTTGGATTGTTTTATCCAAAAGGGGATGAGTCACAGCTGCATGCCTTTAGTGATTCAGATTGGGCTAGATGTTATGACACACAAGTGTCCCCCACTGTGGTGGGTTTTGCTTTCACCTTGGTGATTCATGTATATCATAGATCAGTAAGAAGCAGCCTATAGTTGGCCACTTCCAGCAAGAAGCAGCCTATAGTTGGCCACTTCCAGCTGTGACGTTGAGTACATGGCAGCTTTTACAGCTAACAGTTGAGTGTGTGTAGCTCAGACATCTTATGGCTGATTTGGGTGTTGGATAGTCAAGCACTACCATTTTCACTGACAGCCAGAGCGCATTAGCAGTTGTTGCAAGGAGCCTAGTGTTTCATGCTCGCACTAAGCACATTGAGGTGCATTACACTATGTCAGGGAAAGACTCTCTGCCAGCAGAGATCAACTTGGTCTATGTGCCTACACATGACAACATGGCATATAAGGCTCTTCCTCGGGAAAATTTCAAAGCTTTTCGTAAAGCTTTGGGATTACTGCCTTTTCAGGATTGATCAGCCATACCCTGTACATGTTCACATCATCACTCCTCTAGGGGGATTGTAGTATTATATGGTAGTGATGTGTGTGAACACACTTGGACTGCCAGGGCACTTTTTCCCTCACTAGGAGATTTTT
Organism: Cibotium barometz; assembly: GCF_041138505.1. Lineage (NCBI taxonomy): Eukaryota > Viridiplantae > Streptophyta > Polypodiopsida > Cyatheales > Cibotiaceae > Cibotium > Cibotium barometz. Next base: position 24,210,458 of record NC_141085.1, read on the forward strand.
CCCCTCGTGCGTATGTACACCCTCTTATCTACTCATTTTAGGGTGTATACTTACTTATCTTTTGTATTTGACACACATTTGTTCATTCTAATTTAGTGAGTTTGTGTGATCTCAAGCTTTTCTATCTTGTGTGTGTGCATTGTTGCAACCCTAACCCTAATTCCAACAAAGCTAAGATAAATTCTTTCTATCTAAACCACTAAAGGAAAAATAATAATGAATCCCAAGGGCTAACTCAAGCTTCATTATCAATTCTCAAAACTAAAGTGAAAGAACTCTAGCAAATTACCCAACACATATTACAAGCAAGAGGAAAATTGCAATTTCAAGGGTTACTTGTGGGGATTCCATCAAGAATTCAAAGGCAAAGTCTCTTGAGTTTTCTATGCTACCCACTTTGATACTACTCAACTGTCTTTGGGCACTTGTGGATTTTTCTTCTCATCACAGCATGAGTTGAACGAGCTTCCGGCTTCTTACAAATTGTGGGTGAAAGCTAAGTATTATCATCATTTCAGTCATTTTCATTTTCATCAATTTCTACATTTAAAACTTGCACCTTTTATGTATCTACATCTCACTTTTCATCATAATCCTCTACCCCCAACCATTCAAGGAGCAAATTCAGGAACTCCGAAACCAGATTTTAGTTGAGAAGGAGTTGAAAAGGGATCTAGAGGATAGGTTATAATACAAGGTGAGCCATAGAGGTGCTAGTAATGGTGAATCTTTATACTCCGATAGTGACCAAATCCAGAGAACCGTCTTCACCAGCTTGTAGAGCATGCTTGATTACACCTTGGGCTAGGAGGAATTAGAAGGATTTGACTTGATGAAGTAGCAATGGCAAAAACTGCAGAGAAAAAAGGCGCTGGTGAAAAACTCGAAATCTCCTGAATCCTTTGGCGGTTTGCTACACCGTTTCGATGGGCTTGTAGCCAGGGGTGTTGGCTAGCTTGTGTTAGAAGCTTGTGCCCTAATTCTATGTGTGCAAGGTGCTAGAGATCCTCCACTGGCTGGGGGTGAAGGGGAGAAGTGAAAACTTACTAAAATTTTGATTATTTGCTAATTTTCTACTAATCCTAATTAATTAACTAATGGACTCATAAATCTGATGGATTCTAGGCATGGCTCTGATACCATGTTAAAATTTGAGCATAATGATGAGCTATGGTGGATCAAACACTAGAATCAACATCATTAACAAAGTGATTAGTAAATGATTAAGATGTAATTAGTGAATAATTAGCAAATAGATTAATGTAGGCATGGATACTCAAAAACCAGCAAATTCTCATTAGGGCTATGCCTCAATTTATAGAGTTTACATCAAGCATCAAATCCCATTGATTTCTCCATGATTCACTCCCAGAATATCTCCACCTTTTGCCTGATTCTCTCCACCTCTTCTCTTTTCCCTGAATATCTCCCAGAATATCTCCACACTCCTAAATTCCCTCATGCTACCCATTATTCTCTCCCAGTAGATTCTTCTCACCTTTTCACAGGCTCTTTCACAATTACATCTCCTCTTTTACAGCCTCTATCTAAGAGCTTGTTCCCGCACACACCCTATTCACTTGTATATTTCAACAATCAAAACAAACCCAAGTCCTTCTCAAAATACTTTCTCCTTTGACGTATACGGTTCACTAGGCCTAAACCAATGCGAGCCCTATG
>NC_141085.1:24212160-24231044 GCF_041138505.1 Cibotium barometz
GGCTGGTAGTGTTGTAGAGACAGGAGATCTACTTGTGGTTCTATGTTCTCATTTGGGAGTGCTGATATGAGTTGGAGAAATAAGAAGTAGCCAACAGCTGCTTTATCGAGTACAGAGGTAGAGTATAGGGGTGCTGCTATGGCAGCTTGTGAGGTAACCTGGTTTTAGAAGCTACTTGGCGATATGGGTGAGCCCGTGGATAGAGCAGTTGTCATTTATTGTGATAGCATGAGTAGCATATAGTTGGCCAGTAACCCAGTATACCATGCTAGAATGAAGCATATTAAGGTGCACTGTCACTTTGTGAGGGAGAAGGTTCTTGCAGTATATGTTAGCACAAAGGATCGGTTGGCTAACATCTTCACAAAGAGATTGGGCACAGAGAAGCTCCATAGGTTTAAAAGATTACTTGGAGTGCAGTGTGTGGAGTTGAGCTCAAGGGGGAGTGTTGAGATATCGAGCTCAACTAGCTCTATGGGGTGGACATTGATGACCTGCCTGGGTGATAGCTTCCGCACTTACGCCACTAGCATAGTTGGTGAGATTATGGTCGATATGCCACCAGATTTTGGAGTACTAGAGTTATGGCATAGTTATAGCACTAGCTCATATAGTCGGGTTCACACTATAAACCAACCACTTTGTATGTTTCTGTAAGTAGGAGAGTACTTTCCCTTTATGTATGTACTCTTATCTTTTAGTTATATGGTTGTAGAGAAGTGAAGAAGATAGAAGAAAATTCAGCCATCCATCTCTCTTATATCTTGCACTCTCTTGTGTGTGTGTGTGTGTGTGTGTGTGTGTGTGCACGCGCGTGCGTGTTTGTGTGTGTGTATGTGTGTGTGTGTGCGTGTGTGTGTGTGTGTTTTGCTTGCACAAGGAACTTAAGCTCTCTCTCTCTCTCTCTCCCCTACATTCTTTAAAGGGTTGAATCATACCATTGGAGACTTGCTATTTCTTGCCAAAGGTTCATATCAAGAAAGCCCCTTGATTTTTCCTTCCGATGGTGCTCTCCAAATCAAGGTATTTTTTGCTCAAATATAGAAAATTATTTTCATTAATACCTTGATTAGTGCTAATCATCAAAGGTTTTTAGGGCCATTAATGGTTCATATGTCACATTCAAGTGTTGCTAAACCTCTGTAAAGCATCAAATCAGATTTGCCCCTTGATTTGAGTGGTCAATTTGTTAATAAAAAATCAGGTATAAATCTGTATCAACATTGTTTGGAACAATGGGAATTCTGAGGTCATATGCTTCATGTACCGCATATATCATGCTCACAAATCATTTGTACAAGGACAAGACAGGCTAGGACCTCCTTAAGCAGATTCAACGCATTAGCATTTGGAAGGGACATGCATCATCATCATGTAAGGCTTTATGAACACATTGAGAATATGATCCATCTTTGCCTACATGGATTTCATTACACAAGGAAATCAAGGATGAGAAAGACCAAGGGCTACATGAACATCAAGATCTACATTGACATAAAGAAGATCAAGAGATACATCAAGAAGATATTCATGAGCATATTAGTTATCAAGGGGGGCTCTCCCTTTATTTCTAAATTCCTATTTTATGTTGAGTCATGGGTTCTCTTCCCAAGTCGTCCCCCAAAATCTAAATCTTTTAAACTTTTTGGGTTTTTTATATAGCCTTGATTTTATAAAAGGCATAGGTGGCTTCCTAAACTAGCCAGCCCAGCCCACACCCCTTTATGCTAAGTGAATTGTAATCATAACTAGAAGTCTAGCATCCGTCATCATTGACTAGCATTGTAAACCACCATGAGTAAGACCTATGGCCACTTGGATGGTCATCATAAATAGCTTTGTAAGTAGTAACTAAGTGCTAGTATTGGCATCATAATAGCCATGGATATTTTGTTGAGTGAGGGTGTTATAAATACACCAAAATATCATGTGACATTGCAGATATGCGCATCTGGTCATTAGGTAGCTAACTTGGTGTGAACACTCTAGGTATGTGAAAAACCTCTTAGTTAGAGTCAAAAGATAGGGTTTAATGCTATAAAAGGGTATTGTACTTGGTGATTCATTCATATCTCATTCTCATTCATAATACAATCACCTTGTGTTGTGCCCAACTTGCTCTCTCTCTACTTTCAAGATTCTTCTTCCTCAACTATGGAGAGATTTCATCCTCCATAGCTCCATGGTTGAACTTGTTATTGCCAACAATAAACACGATTTGAAGCATGGCTAGCAACCCTAATCCTTTGGCAAGAAATAATGGCTAGCAACCCTAATCCTTTGGCAAGAAATAACGGCTAGCAACCCCAATCCTTTGGCAAGGCAAGAAATAATCGAAGATCTTGTAGATCAGATCATATGATCTAAGGTTAAGGAATTGAGATCCATAAATCATAAATTCCTTCATAACCCCTAACTTCTCTAGGATCATAGCAAGAGAAATACTATCCTTAGCCATTTAGTCTGACCGGTGTACACATAGACTCTCTATCTATTCCACCATTTAAGCCTCTATTCAATAGGGGTGTAAAGAAGAGCTCCTCAAAATGATTCACGATCTCGACACAATCCTTAAACCCTTTGGAAGCAAGGTTCTTGAAAGCAAAGGCAAAGGCTGTTAAACCCTTTGGAAGCAAGGTTCTTGAAAGCAAAGGCTATTATGTCATCCTCAAATGAGAGTTAAGGGATGTTAGATAAATGAGGCCTAACCACCTATTGAGCCATCTGAAAAGAAACCCAGTAAAAGCAGTACTATAAGTTTTGATTCCAAAATCCTCAAAATGTGGCTTTGATACCAACTAAAAGACATATCCATCCCTAACTAGCCAAGGGTAAGGTCTACGATTGACCCACATGAAAGGTATAACCACCAATGGCTCCCCAAGGCTCAACTGGCTAAGAACATCTATTTAGGTAATCCAAGTGATGTACACTAAGATCCTAAAAAGATTAATTCTAAATCCTTCTTTTATTTAATGATCATGTCTCAATTGGAGATTTGACTAACACTAGGAAATTGTGGTTATTGTTAGTCACATAAGGACCTCTTTCGCTCCCTTTATTATATTAGTCACATAAGAACCTCTTTTTCTCCCCATATGATCAGCAGACTCATGGATCACTACCATGTTCACACGATCAGACTCATGGATCACTCCCACATAGCATATCATCCATAGTCGTTGTTATTGAATATTTTCATCAATATGCATCTATACAATAAACCATGTATAAGCATAAATTCATAACCCCTATTTTTGGTACCAAAATAGTATCCACAAAGTGTTGTACATTGGCAAAAATATTTATTTTATCAACCTTTGATGGCAATTTATGTCTTTGTGAAACTTTATTACAATATTTTATTGACTACTTTATAAAATGATTGGCTTTAATAGCCAATGCACATTTAAATTTGTTCCTTTCTTTGGTAGCATGAGAACCTTAGTCAACTAGAAAAATAAAGCCTCAATTTAAAACCTTAGGAGAAGTAAAAACTATATACTTTTTCAATTTAATAAAATATCAAGAAAAGGTAGTTTAGGTGGTTAGAGAAGTGCACGACTCCTTTCGCATAAAAAGAGGTTGTCTTTCTTTTTTCCTTCTCTTCCACTTTCTTACTTCTTGAATTTCTTCTCTATTAGTGCAACTATGTCTCCATTTAGTGACGGTAGAGAGAGTAAGCAAGTTGATTAATATGGCTTAGTTGTGTGTATGATTTTTGGGCATTCTCTTGATGTTAATCACCTTCTTAATCCTTCAAAAAGCTTAGAGCAAAGCTCTCAACATATACCTTGTTGGCTTTTTACCCATAAATTTGGACTACAAGGAGACCATTTCATTGGTGCATCTACCAGGAGGAAGAAAATTTTGGAAGATGTGCAAAGAGCATTTGCAATTTTTGGATTTCAAGAAGTGGTGCATAAATTTCAATTTTGGGCAACAAGAAGAGCTTCAATTGGAAATATTTCAAATTTGTGGGAGAGTATTTGCATAAATTATAGTGTTTTGATCTTTTAATTACATGTAATCAACTACCAATTTCAACATTAAGCATATCAATCCAATGTTAAGTTAAAGACATAATTTTGTTGCTGGATTTGGAAGGAGTTTAGAAGGTGGTGATAAAGAAGCTTCTTCACGAAAAAAGATGGGAGAGGGGGACAAAGCAAGTCCAAAAAGTAGGTTTTGAAAAATAACCTTCAAATTTCAAAATAACAATTCACAAAAACCTACAAGTTTTAACATATTTTAGTTATAATTTTGCTAAAAACTTTTTAAAATAAAAAAAAACTACATAAATTTAAGGTTGAAGGTGAAAAATGTTTTTTGTTTGTGAACACTATCCTCAACATCGCCCTTATAAATGCTCACACATGTTGCCACCTCCTATTGTAGATTCAGAAATGACCACGTCATCTTTCTTGCAATGGGTAGCCTATAGCTGTGTATCCTCTCACGACTTTGTCATAAATGCTTGCACCCATTTTTGCTGCTTTTATAGAGTTCTTAATGGCCGCCATATATCACCTATAGTCCTGCACCAACAAAAGCAAAAGATAAGGTTATTTAAAGATATATATATATATATATATATAAACCTTAAAGCAATTAAAATAAATAATAATTTGGTGTGAAGTGTCTTCTACAAGAGTTGTTCACATGCAGAGTCTTTTCGATGCTAAAAACCAGCTTTCTTTGTACATTGGGAGACGAAAGTTGATTTTTGCAAGGTTGATGTTCCAAAGTCACACGACACAATAGGCTTAATAAAATTAAAGGTACTAATTTCACAATGGGAAACCTTAATCTTCTCAAACTAGGGTTTGCTATTTTACCAAGTAATAGTCATTCCAATTTGCTACCAAACTTTAGGCATGATTCTTACACCTAAATACATCTACACATCACTTCAAGCTTTGAATTCCTCTTAGTCATTTCTTACTAATATTTAATCACCTAAAAAGTGGGATTAAGATAAAATTAAGCCTAAATCAAGGGAAAATCTTAAATCAATGCTATAGGGAGCTTAGTAACATTTTTAATCACCTAAAAGTGGGATTAAGGTAAAATTAAGCCTAAACCAAGGGGCAATCTTAAATGAAGGTTGAAGGGAGCTTAACAACATCCTAAGGGTAAGTCTTATAGGGTTTATTAAGCCTAATTATATTAGTTTTTCTTAATTAAATCTAACCTTTCCAAAATTTAGATTTTCTATTAAACACACACTATTCTTATCCAAATCCATCCATTGAAACACACTATTCTTATCCAAATTCAACAATTGAAGAACCACATTATTCTCCACACTATTCTTATCCAAATCCAACCATTGAAGAACCCATGAGTCAATAATTATTAATTTATGATTATAAATAGAAACTCACTAATCACTTTTAGTCACTACTCATTAATTCTCTAAATATAGGTTAAGCTAATGTGTTTAGTCTATTTTGTCCTCTTAGAATTCATCAAAGGTGATTAGTCTATTTGGTGCTCTTAGAATTCATCAAAGGTGAGCCCTAAAGCTATCAATTTAGTCCAATTCCTATTGTATGAGATTTTAGACATTAATTAATCCTTGATCCATGATTAAAATTAATAGTCTACCATCTAATTAGAGAATTAAAACCTTTAATCCATCAAAGATGAGCCCTAAAGCTATCAACTTAGGGCTCAACTTTGAAAGAGAATCCCTAAAGCTATCAATTTAGTCCAATTCCTATTGTATGAGAGTTTAGACAATAATTAACTCTTGATCCATGATTAAAATTAACAACTTTCTATTTAATTATAGGATTAAACCTTTAATCCACATGATTAATTCTTTGAATTAACCTTCCTTGAGATGTTGAAGCTTGCATAAGGGATGAAGCAGCTGGTCAACATCTATACTCCAAACTTGGAGATGGTGCCTAAGCTAGAGAGGAGCCTTAGTCTCAGCATAAACACACTAATAATGTGTTAATTATTCTCCCCATCCCTCCTTTTATAAGTCAAGCCCTCTCCCTTGTGTGTGATGCACGGGGGAGAAGGAGGCACAGAGAGTAATTTTCTTAGCTATTTAAATTTTTTTCTCCCCTAATTTTGGGGTCATGATATAATGTAGCAAAAATTATTAAACAGCACAAGGAAGTCTCCTAGAAGAGTGATTAGCTCAATTCCCTCAAAATTTAGAGAATGGACCTGAGTTCTAATCCTATCTCCCACACCTTTTTTCTCTCTCTTTATTTCTTTAATGATGTTTTGCTCATTTAACCATGATCTAGTGCTCTAATTCAGAATACATTTGCTTTGGTGTCCTTTAATCATCTAGTAAATAAACTTTGAGTGATTATATGACCTTAATCTGACTTCAGATGACCTTTTTTCTAGAATTTCCATCAGCTTGGCACATTTACAAAAAAAACATCTTCAACTCTCAACTATAAAATTTTCATATAGATCGGCTTAGTTGCTTTACTCGGAGCAAAAACTTCATAATGTGAAAATGAAAGAGCATGGGCTAGTAACATCTTATGAAAAACCTCGTGATGAGTTGTGAGGAATAGGAGATCAAGTTACTAATGTGGATATGGAAGCATTTTGTAAGCATTATGCTTAAGAGTCTACCTCTGAATTGTCAAAGTTTTTGTAGGGCCCTAATGGTTCATCACACTCCCTTGTTGAAGAACATTCATGCTTCTCAATTTTCAAGAAGAGTTGAGCTCTAAAGTGACGAACCATAATGGTTACAATGTGGGTTCAAACTTTTAAAGAGGAAGAGGAGGCTGAGGTCATAAAAGAGGTAATATCGAATATTCTTTTGTTCAACTAAGGTGAGGACTCTTTATTTGGTCATCAAGGATAATAACAACAAATGAATAATCAATCTTGTAACTCTAGATGAAGAGGAAATTTTAGACCATGTGCAATAATAATGTAATGCAAAACAAAAGCCCTTGTTAATATTATGGAAAATAAGGTCATATTGAGAGGGATTTCCACATCTAACAACAAACATAACAATAGGTGAATGGAGGTAGGGGAAGTGGAAGAAACTTTTCCAATTGAGGAAGCTACAATCATCAAACTTTATTGATTATAGAAAGTACAAAGATGAATTTTCGTTCATGACAATAGACAACTCAACTTAATATTATGAATGGTTCCTTGATTTTGGTGCATCTTCTTACATGAATTTACATAAGGATTGGTTTTTAAGTTTTATTAAAGAGGAATTTCAGAATAGTTTAATTCTTGGAGATAATAATTCTCAAGGCATTTTAGGGTATCTAAAGATAAAGGATTATGAGAAATGTGTTATTCTTAGAGATAATAGTTCTCAAGGCATTGTAGGATACCTAAAGATAAAGGACATGTCAAAGATGCTTCCAAAATTATCAAGAAACTTGCTTTATAACACATTAAGACATGAAAGCTAAATTTTACAGAGATAGTTCTCTCATCAAGGACATGAATAGTTTCAAGGTTGCTCGTTGGTGGAGAAAGAAATGATCAAAAGATTTATACTATTGTGTGGACCAACATGCTTTGGTAGGTTCATAAGGGATGAAAAAAGTTAAATGTGGCATGAGAGGTGTGGAAATTTCAATTATGGAAACCTTCAATTGCTTCATGAGAAAGGTATGGTGTTCCAAAGATAAATTGACTGGAAAGGTAGGTTCTTGGTGTTCCAAAAATAAACTAACCAGAAATCCTTTTGGTGATGAACTAAGGTCATAATAACAAATGTATAAATTGACTTCAAATTCTTTTGGTCAACCAAGGTGAGGACTCTTCATTTGTTCATCTCAAGGATAATAACAACATATGTATAATCAATCTTACAACTCTAGATGAAGAGAAAATTTTAGACCATGTAATAAGGGATTTCCACTAGAGGTAGCAGAAGAGGAAGAAACTTTTCCAATTGTTGAAGGTAATCATCAAATTATTTATTGATTAAAGAGAGTATAAAGATGAATTTTCACTCTTGACAACAATAGACACCTCAACTTAAGATTGAGTAGTTCCTTGATTTTGGTGCATCTTCTTAACTTTATATAAGGATTGGTTTTTAAGTTTTATGAAAGTGGACTATAAGAATAGTGTTATTCTTGGGAGATAATAGCTCTCAAGGTATTATGGGGTATCTACTAAAGATAAAGGACATGTCAAAGATGCCTTGCTAATTCCAAAATTAACAAGAAACTTGATTTCTATTGATTTTTATAACATATCAATATGTGAAAGTATAATTTTACAAAGATAGGTGCCGCCAATCTGCCCATGAGACAGAAATGATCAAAAGCTTTATACTATTATGTGGATGAACGTGCCATGGTAGCTTGACAAGTGATGAAAAGAGGTAATTGTGGCATGAGAGGTATGGACATATGTGAAGAGTTCTTTACATAATGGCTTTTTAAAAGAAGAAATTTGGCAACTAGAGAGTTATGTTGTAAAAGGAAAGGAATAAGTGATGAAAAAAGGTAATTGTGGCATGAGAGGTATGGACATATGTGAAGAGTTCTTTACATAATGGCTTTTTAAAAGAAGAAATTTGGCAACTAGAGAGTTATGTTGTAAAAGGAAAGGAATAATTGACAAAAGCTTTGTGTGATTTAATGCAAATTCCAAGAGCATCCTTAAAAATTGATGAGTAACCCATGCAGAATGGGCTCACTAGAAGTAAGCATGATTTAAATCTTTATAGTTTGCACAAAAGATGATCATATTGTGTTACTTTTTATATATGTGGATGATATAACCACATCACTAGTAGCTATAATGTTCTCATTGAAAAGTAAAGTAAAGAATAAAGGAGTTTGATAAAACTTTATTATTGTCTTGGAATTAAAGTTTGGAGACATGAATCAACAGGTTACTCAATCAAAGTACATTAGGGAGTGCATAAGTCAACATACAACTAGTCCAAAAAGAATCACATTCTAACATTCTAAAAACTCAAGTATCTAAAAGGAACATTTAATTTTGGTATTAAGTACACATCATCTTGTGATTTGATTCTTTAAGGATTCTAAGTCAACATACAAGAAGTCCAAAAAGAATCACATTCTAAAAAGAAAAAAGTATGTACTCAAGTATCTAAAAGGAACATTTAATTTTGGTATCGACTACACATCATCTTGTGATTTGATTCTTTGAGGATTCTATGATGTGGATTGAGCAAGAAATATTTTATGATTAAAAATCAATATATGTACATGCTGTTTTGTCTTTGCTCTAAATCTATTTTATAAAAAAGTAAAAGGCAAGCATCTTTGTAGCTTTATCTTTTTCTACTAAAGTGGAGTATAATTCAACTAAGATGCAGTGTGCAAATGTGTTTGACTAAGAAAATTGTTTATAAAGTTATGGAGGATCAAGAAGATCTAACTCAAATATTTATGACAACCAAAGTTGTATTCAAATTGGAAAGAATGATGTTTTCCATGCAAGGACAAATAACATTGAATTCCATTACCTTTTGTTTTGTAAAAGCATTTACTCAATGCTTCACCTCGTGTTCCACCCTCATGTTGTTACTATGGGTGGTGATGGATGTGCTCTATTTTGTAAGGCCCCCTATATAAAGAGTAGCCATTGTTTTGTGAGCACCTAGAAATCCAATAGTTCCTAGTGTACACTAGGGATGGTGGTCAAATGAAGCCACGGTGCTTAGTAAATAGCTTATATGCATTGGACACATGAAAGTGAGGATACATTGTCCCCAGTGAGTTCCACGGCCTATTTGAGGGCCTAGATGAGAGAGCGACGCTAAGTCCCTACAAGACTTAGTTGTAGTCTAATATGGTCCTAGTTGGATGATGTGGTCAATTGGTTGTTTTGGACCAAGTCATGGGGGTTAGCCGACATGGTTTACCTCTTATGTCCGTTCCAACCCGGGGAACTATATATTTTATTGTGTTCTCTTGTATCAAATCTTAGGCTCTAGGTAAAAGCTTGTTTTGGTAGTTTGTTATTTAAAGATAGATTTGGAGATGGCCCACCCTATAAATAGCACCCTATATTTTATTGTGTTCTCTTGTATCAAATCTTAGGCTCTAGGTAAAAGCTTGTTTTGGTAGTTTGTTATTTAAAGATAGATTTGGAGATGGCCCACCCTATAAATAGCACAGCCACTCATGTGCATCCTCCACCATTTGATGATGGAAAGTTGGATGAGACAAATTACACTCTTTGGAAATTCAAGATCTAGGTTGCATTAATTCAAATTCTAAATTTAAATTAGTCAAATAAAACCCATGAAACATATAGGGCCCTTAATTATTCAAGCATATACTTCCATGACACGTTGTGACAGGAGCCTAGAGCTAAAAGCAAACATGGTATGTGGGAACATCTAATGTACATAAGATGGATGACATGTATCCTAGGTGGCAGAGAGAGCATGGCAGCGAAGAGGATAAGCACAGGTGCAAGAAAACAAAAATAGAAGGTGTATGAGCGATTGTGGGACCGGGTGACACAGCAATCCAAAAGGCAGGATGAGGCTAGGAAGGAAAATTGAGAAGATTTTCATAGGGGTAGACGAAAAAAGCAGAGAGAGCACAGAAGGAGAGAAACAAGAGAGTCAAGAGTGAGAGAAGTGAGTGACTACAGTGAAGAGACTACTTGTAGATTGAAGGTCTTACAGTATTCAATGGTTGCAAAGTGAAGGTCAGTGCAGCGGAGGTGAATTCAGATAAATCACAGTAGAGATTGCACCGTGGACCAGAGAATCAGTTGGAGGATGTTTCCCTTTAATTTTTATGTGGCAACTCTATTAGAGACATGATTTAGTCCAATTCTTGCTAAATTGCTACTGCTATCAGTCAACTGAGTGTTGAATTGTGTCTATTTAGGGAAGGCTTGAAGTTTGTGATTGTACGTTCATTGTAGTTTGAATAGTTGATGGGGTCTATCAGTGGAAAATCCCCAAGTTTTTAGTGTTTCTTCTGATAGGTTTGAACCCATGTCTCACGGGTGTTAAGACAAGTTCTGGCTTTGTTTTCGTGAAGAAGGTTGGGAGTTCAAAGCTTGAATCTATGTTAAGTCTGATGAGAATTTGTGATATGGAGCTTGGTTTGAGTTATTTTGATTGACTTTATTGAGATAGAACGATTATGAGTGTATGTTTGATGTTTTAAGAGTCAAAGCTGACTCATAGCTGAAACAGTCCACTTCTGTTGAGAGAATATAGTCAGATAGGATCAAAAGAGTGTCAACTACAATTAGTTGTGCATCTAGAGGATCAGCTAGTGAGGTAGAAGGGTTGCTATAATCCTTTTGGATTCAAGAGAATTAGTTTTGAGTTAGGTCTGACAGTTTAGGAGGTTGACATAAGTCAACAATCAGACAAATGGGTTTGTGGTTTGATTGGTCATTCTGAGCTACGAGTTTGTTATAATTAACTGAATGTCTTTAGGCTGTATTCTTGTGAGGTTTGAGTGTTCAGAGGGTTTAGAGGTGCTAGAGGACTCAAAGCAAAGGAAGATTAATCCAGCTGAGCCAGTAGGTAGTCAACCCATCAACAAACTGTCAACAACAATCAGTTCACTCAGACTAGTCAATAGTAAGTTAGTTGAGGACAACAAAGAGTCTTTGATGTCATACCTCTATGAAATCAGAGTAGCTGGATGAGGGAGAGTCGGCGGTGGACAAGTAAGAGAAAATTCATGTTTAAATTAAGGCAGCAGAGTTGACTAGGTCTGTCTTAGTGAGCTAAATCAGTATTCCTTAGTTTCAGTTGGATTACTGTCAAGTAGAAGGTCCACGGAGCATAAGGAAGGTATGTGGTTATGGGGTTGAAGGATTGAGGTTAGTTAAAACTAGAGGATGATAAGAAAGCTAGGAGGACCCATTTTGAATCGGATTTTTTATTAGTCTTTTGAATCAGTTTCCAGCCAGCTAGGTCAGACTAGTGTCAGTAGGGAGTTAGCTAAGGAGTGCTGATAGGTTTAGAGAAGATCCAAAGAAAGTATTTGATATTTACTAATGCTGGAAGACATTTTGGGAGTAATGCGGACACGCTTCTTACTCGGATCAACCGCAGGCATCCATTTTAGACTACAGTCAGAATTTGATCAGCTATGTGTCAGTTGGGAGCAGTTCAGGTCCACTGCTTGTCAAACAAGGTCAGCTCAGGCATTTAGGCTAAAGATCAAAGGTCTTGAGAGTTAGATTTGTCCTGGGAGAACAGTTAGAAGTATCAATTGAGCTGGATTGAAGAGTGTAGAGGTGTCTGTTTGGGTCACCTAGAGGTTAGAGGATTGGTTTCTAGTTGATTGGTGCCTTTTGAGTCAGATCCTAGTGTCCCCAAGTTTTGATCCTCATACATTTTCTTTTTGTGTTCCTACTGGTGGTGTAGTAGAGGCCATCACCCAGCCATCACACATGCCTTGGTGCCCCCATTGAGGACTAGAAATCTCTTGTTTAATACTTTGATCAATAGGTTGAAAACCACTTACAAATCAACTTAAGACCTATGGCTGATTTTGCTTATGATGTTTTCAGAGGTGAGAGAGGGGAAGATGTCACTCAATTCCGGAAGAGGGTTGAGTTGACAGCATTGAGAAACAATAGGGATGATAATGCATATAAAGGTTGGATGATAGGACTACTTCTGAAGGGAGTGGTCAGGGAATGGTATGAAGATGTGTTGATAGAGGAGCAGAGGTATAATTGTTGGGAGTACTTGAAAACTGCATTAAGGAGAAAGTTTGAGAAAACTGAAAGTCTAGAAGACATTGGAAAGGAAATTGGTAGGTTGTACTAAGGAGAGAAAGAAGAGATTGTTGTTTTTGTAAATATATTTGAAGGGGTTTGGAGAAGGATTGTGAGGGTATTAGGGGAAAATCAGATACCTCATGATTTCTTGAAGAAGGATATATTTATAGGACTGTTGCACGGGGTTATTAAGGATAAAGTTGAAATGAAAGACCCGGATACCTGGATACCTATGATGAGGCAGTCAGGCTTGCATCAGAACAATGGAAGAAGGAGGTGCAGAGGTAGGAGCTGGCTCGAAAAGAAAGGAGGTAGGTTTGTTAGCTAGGTATGACCATGGTACCTATGGACACATGGTTGAGCCTTTACCTTGCTGATGTTCATGTAGAAAGAGATCGTTGTGTTGAGATTCCTAAGGCTACAGAGGTCAGAGATAAAGTTCAAAAGGTCTGTATCAGGAAATTAAAAGACTAACTAAGTAGACCGAGAATCTGAATCTGGATGTACAAGTCATTTAGAATCAGGTCTACAGGGAGAGAGAACACCAAGGAATAGGATGGAGCACTTTTAGTGCTATAACTGTGGGAAGAGGGGGCATATAGCTCCACATTTTACTCAGCTAAGGAGGGAGCCAGGAGAGGCGTATACCCGATTATTCAAAGGCCTGAACGAAACAGAGGAGTCGGCAATAGGGAAGTGAATAATGGAAACAAAGGAGTCGACAACATGGAAGTGAATAATGGAGGCGTATGGTCGATTATTCAAAGGCCTGAAGGAAACAGAGGAGTCAGCCAATAAGGAAGTGAATATGGTCGATTATTCAAAGGCCTGAAGGAAATAGAGGAGTCGGCAATAAGGAAGTGAATATGGAAACCAAGGGCCAGTACAAGGGCATATACCACCTCAAGGCCCTTTGGGGAATGTACACATGCTTGAGACCATTGAAGAAGAGGAGGAATATGAAGTTGATATGTTGGATAATAAAAGAACTAGGTTGTAGAGGTTGGAGTCAGAGGGTGTTGGGTAAGGAAACAAGGGCCAAGAAGAAAAGAGAAAAAGGGAAGACACCCATGAAGAAGCCAGAGTCCAGTAAGCAAGGGAGAGATAGAGCCAGAAGGAGGAAAATTGGCATGGAAGACTTTTAGCTGGGTGAGGGGGAATCCCCTTACAATCTCCTATCAGATGTGAAGAATAAGAAAGCAGATATTACATATGGCCAACTTTTGCAATTGAACTATAGCATAAGAAGATAGTGACATAAGTTTGCTAGTGTCAGACGGGTCAAGGTTAAAACACCCCAGGCTAATGTGGTTCAGCCGAGCAGAGTGTCTGACATTTTACCTATAGTTGATGTCTGGATGAAGGGCAGGAAAGTAAGTAAGGTGTATATAGATGGTGGAGCCAAGATGTGTGTTATGATAGAGGAAGCAGTTCATGATTTAGGTTTGGAAGTGACAGGTAAGTCCTATAGTTGATGTCTGGATGAAGGGCAGGAAAGTAAGTAAGGTGTATATAGATGGTGGAGCCAAGGTGTGTGTTATGATAGAGGAAGCAGTTCATGATTTAGGTTTGGAAGTGACAAGTAAGTCCATATTCAGTGTTAAGTAGACATAGAGAGGAGTTGATTCAGCTTCTATAGACAGTTATGATGATTACTCTATTGGTTCCTCTGATGGAACTGACGGGGAATGAGAAGTGGATCAGAGTTTGTTAGAGTTGGAAGCAGATATTTGTGGTGTGCAGATGATGAATCATACAATAGAGTTGGTTGGAGCTCAAGCTGTGAAGTCCAATGTTCCAAAGGATGAGCTTATGCAGATGCTTGCGCTTGCAGAAGATTTTACCAAAGAGGAAAAACAGTAATATGGAGAATTGCTTGAGAGGTACCCCAAGCTCTTTGCTTGCTAAGCACTATACCCATATGAGGGGTACATCTAGTCTTGTTCGTGAGATCAAACTGAAGGAAGGATCTAAGCCAGTAACTCAAAAATTAAGGAGATTAGGGATAATACAGAGGCAAATTTTGGAGATAGAGGTCACAAAGTTGCTACATGTTGGTTTTATTTATCTAGTTGATGATGAAGAGTGGGTGACTCCTATTCTAATTGTTCCTAAGAACAGTAATAAGTGGAGAATCTGTGTGGACTATAAACCACTGAATGTTGCAACAAAGAGACATCATTACCCTCTTCCTTTTCAGGATGAGATTTTGGATCAGGTGGTAGGGCATGAAAGGTATTCAGTTTGTGATAGTTTTAGTGGATATTATTATATTAGAATAGCTCTTGAGGATCATAAGAAGACCAATTTTATTACTCCATGGGGAGTGTTTTTCTACAGAGTGATGCCTTTTGGATTGCTTAATGCCTATGCCAGTTTTCAGAGCTGGGTGGATAAGATCCTTGCCTCATACATGGGAACTTTTGTTAGAATATTCATGGATGATTTCTATGTATATAGTGATAGATTGATACATGTAGAGAGACTTGACAGTGTTTTTAAACATCTTGATGATGATGGAGCCCACCTTAACCCAGTAAAGTGTAAGATAGCAAGGGCTAGGTTAGTGCTCTTGGGACATGAGGTGAGTGAGAATGGCATAGCCCCAAACCCTTAAAATGTTGAGAGTTTAATGCAAATGGAAAGCCCCAAGATAACTAAAGAGTTAATGAGCTTTGTTCAAAAGCTTAGGTTTGTATGCTCGCTAAGTATGTTTAGCCTTAAGGCTAGTCAGTAGGATCCATTTAAGTGGAGTCAGGAAGAGGATTCTTTTGAGAGTCTCAAAGATAAGCTGTCTACCCTGCCAACAATGATGCCCTTGGATTGGAGCCAACCCTTATATCTGAGTCTTATTGTTGGGAAACATGCAGTGGGAGAGCAGTACTGATGCAAAAAGGAACAAAGCAGTCATATACAAGACTTGTTTTTATATTAGTAGGGCAATAGGTGAGATGGAAAAGGCTTGGCATAAAGTGGAGCTATTAGTTTGGACACATGTATATGCCACAAAAAGATTCAAGCCTTATCTGATTTATAGACCTTTTATTGTTCTCACCTCCTGTTATCTTCTACCTCATGTGATTAAGTATCCTGGTGACAACCCCAAGGTACAGAAGTGGATCATGACATTGCAAGAGTTTGACATGAGCTTTATTAAGGAAGATAGTGTGAGGACTCATATGGTAGACATGCTAACCTATAAAGAGGTACAAGAGAAGCCCAACCCATTAAGGATATTGAAAAGTAGCTGGTTTCCTAATCACAGGTTGCATGAAGAATTACACGATATAGATGGGACTCTATTCTTTAACAGGGATTTTAAAAGGAGTCTTGATAAAGGGGGTGCTGGGTTTGTTTTTGTAAGTAAACAAGGCCAAGAGCTATGGTCTGGCTGGTAGCCAGAAAATACAGGTTAAAAGTAAGATATAGATGGGACTCTGTTCTTTAACGGGGCTTTTAAATTCTTGGTAAAGGGGGTGCTGGGTTTGTTTTTGTAAGCAAACAAGGTCAAGAGCTATGGTCTGGCAGCAGCTAGGAAATACATGTTAAAAGCAACATTGAGGCTGAGTATTGCAACCTCAATTTGGGTCTTGAAGAGTGTAGACAGAGGAAGGTGAAAAGACTAGTTTATAAAGGGTGATTCTCTACTTGTTATAAGGCAGGTATAAGGTACTTGGAAAGTAAATAAAGATGAGAAGATGAAAACCTGGTTCTTTAGGGTGAGAAAGCTCCTTAATTTTTTCCAAGACTTATAGATCTGGCATGTATTTAGGGAGGACAACATGAGAGCACTTAAGTTAGCAGAGCAGGTTTTCTTTAAAGATTTACATGATGTAACAGTCCAAAGACCATTGTATCAAGGTAGAGAATCCCTTTATGAAGAGGAGCAGCTCCTTCTAATAGGTTTTGCAAGAAGAGGATTGGATGCTTCAAAAAGGAGGGCAATTGTTAGAAGAGCTATGAGATATGTATTGATAAGTGACATATTGTATCATAAGGGAACATATGGTGTTTTGAGAAGGGTTTTATGTCAAGATGAAATTCAAGATTGGCTGAAAGCTTGTAATGAAGAAGGATATGGAGGCCACTATGGGGTTGACATTACAAAAAGAAAGGTATCAACATCAAAGCTTATGTGGCCGAGTATGAACAAAGACATCCAGTATTGGTGTAGAAGTTGGCATGAATGTCAAGCTTTTCAAAAGAAGGTGCTAGTTCCTGAACCCACGCATCACATTATGAGCTATGGGGCCTTTGAGAAATAGGGGATAGATATTGTAGGGACAACTTCCGGAACTAGTAGTAGGAAAAATTATATCATCATTGCAATGGACTACTTGACAAGGTGGCCAAAAGCTAGAGCAACCAGGAGTGCCACAACACAGCAGGTTTGCAAGTTTGTCTTTGAGATGATTTACTGTAGATTTGGTGTTTCTTTGGAGCTAATCAGTGACCAAGGAAGGGAGTTCAAAGCTGATATAGTTAAAAATCTAACCAAGAAGTTGGGAATTAAGCATAGGTTTACCACACCATATCAGCCCTAGTGTCATGGGCTGATTGAAAGGTTTAATGGGGTTTTGCAGAAACTATTGTTCAAACTATTAGAAGACCACCCCAATGATTGGGACATGTACCTAGACAGAGCTGTATGGGATTTCAGAGTGTTTGAGAAGAATGCAAGAGGATTTACCCCATATCATTTGGTATATGGAGAAGAATGTACATTGCCAACAGTGAATGTACATTGGTATATGGAGAAGAATGTACATTGCCAACAGTGAATGTGATGCTTCCATCACTTGATTTTTTGTTGCAGCATAATATGACTTAGGAGGAACAAGAAAGAGAGAGATTGATATATTCTTTACTGTTGGACAGAGAGGAAGCCACATCAGATGGTATGAAAAGATTAGTCAAAAGAGAATTGAGACATTTAATGATAAATTGGAAAGCAAGGATCTGAAGAAGGGAATGTTGATTCAAAAGTATAATAATGCTCTTGATACTACATTTCAAACCAAATTCAAAGTCAGATGGGAGGGACCTTTTATTGTACATGAAGTTTTTCCTAATGGAGCTTATCAATTTTGCAAGACTTGGGAGGTCAAATGCATGCCAGTAGAGTCAATGGCCTAACGTTAAGGCCATATCATATTAGAATCAGAAAATACATAGTGAAAGTGTTTCACTAAAGGGTTGGGGCAATACGTGAGAGGAGCCTAGAGCTGAAAACAAACATGGTATGTGGGAACATCTAATGTACATAAGATGGATGACATGGATCCTAGGTGGTAGAGATAGCATGGCAGCGAAGAGGATAAGCACAGTTGCAAAAAAATAAAAATAGAAGGTGTATGGGCGATTGCAAGAAGTAGGTGAAACAACGACAGCAAGGAGGCGACAAGGCGGCGATGAGCCTAGGAAGGGAAATTGAGAAGATTTTCATACGGGTAGAAAAAAGTAGAGACATCACAAAAGGAGAGAAGCAAGAGAGTGAAGAGTGAGAGAAGTGAGTGACTATAGTAAAGAGACTACTTGCAGAATGAAGGTCTTACAGTATTCAATGGTTGCAGAGAGTGAAGTTCAGTGCAGTAGAGGTAAATTCGGATAAATCAGAGTAGATATTGCACCATGGACTAGAGAATCACTTGAGGAGGTTTCCCTTTGATTTCTGTGTGTGGCAACTCTGTTTAGAGACATGATTTAGTCCAATTCTTGCTCAATTGCTACTGCTGTCATAGTCAACTGAGTGCTGAATTGTGTCTGTTTAAAGAAGGCCTATAGTTTGTGGTTGTAGATTCATTATAGTTTGAATAGCTGCTAGGGTCTATCAGTGGAAGATCCCCAAGTTTTTAGTGTGTTTTTCTGATATGTTTGAACCCATGTCTCAATGGTGTTAAGACAAGTTCTGGCTTTGTTTTCGTGAAGAAGGCTAGGAGTTCAACACTTGAATCTATGTTAAGTCTGATGAGAATTTGTGATATGGAGCTTGGTTTGAGTTATTTTGATTAACTTTGTTGAGATAGAATGATTATGAGTGTATGTATGATATGTTCTGAGAGTCAGAGCTGACTCATAGCTGAAATAATCCACTTCTGTTCAGAGAATATAGTCAGATATGGTTAGAAGAGTGTCTGCTACAGTCAGCTATGCATCTAGAGGATCAACAT
>NC_141085.1:24231067-24295953 GCF_041138505.1 Cibotium barometz
TCTACAAGTCCCTTTTATAGTTGAGCCCATGCCTATGTTCAAAAGTCATATAATCAAAAAGGTAGAAATGAAGATCTACAAGCCCCTTTTATAGTTGAGCCCCTTTTATAGTTGAGCCCCTTTTATAGTTGAGCCCATGCCCATGCCTTACCTAAAGTTCTTACTTTATTACACTTTGTGCACGTGCAACGCGTGTGAATCCAAAGTGGGAGTGAATCCAATTAATTATGTCTCACATAGCAATGTCTAGATAATGTTTGCCACTTGTCATTATTATGTTTATGATTGAATCCAAAGTAATTGTGATCTAACATTGTGGATTGTCTTTGAGTATAGATCATAAGTTCGGGACAACGAAGGTGGACATTGGATGGAATTATCTAGTTGTGCACGTGTGTGTAAAATAACTAATTTTGTATGGTTTGGCCCATTGTACATATGTTGGGCAAGGTTTATTTTTTATAAGATACTTTAAAAACACTGGACTATGGTCCAATTTTGTAAAAGCCCGATTTTGGAAAAGCTATACTATTTATGGCTCCAAGGGCTAAATTTATGAAATAGGATTTAAATGTCGCGTGTGGGAGAGGAGCCACACACATCGGGGGGAGGATTACACCCAATCTTGTGTTTTTTGATTTTTATGATCTTGAGTTATGCTATGGTGTCTATGGTTTATTTTATTTATTAATCAATTTGTGGAATATTCAAATCTCCAAAGGTCCTGTAATAGTGGTATCAGAGTGCAACAAATTCAAGTATTGAATTTGGGTCATAGAGACTTGAAGAAGAAAAATCAAGAAATATATTTTTTTCTCAAAGGTTATTGGCTTGGACGAAATTTGAAGGGTTTTCTACAAATTCAAAATACTTGCATGGGAAGAGGAGAATTTGCAAAAAGCCTGCATCAAGGGTACAAGGGCTTTGGATAAACACAAGATTCATTCTAAATACAGAGGGCAAAGGAGGCAAAAGCAAAGAGACCGTTGGGAAATGATTCAATCGTTTTTATGGGGAAAAGATTCAATGGTTTTTATGGGGAAAATTTTGGGCCATGTGATCAAAAGATTTGGATCAAGGGTTGAGGGTTTAAGCTACCTTTATGCATAAAACCACTTTTCTTGAAGTGAAACCACCTTCTTCTCCCAAAACCACCTTCATGGATTTGGATCAAGGGTTGAGGGTTTAAGCTACCTTTATGCATAAAACCACTTTTCTTGAAGTGAAACCACCTTCTTCTCCCAAAACCACCTTCAAGAATTCTAATTAGCTACATAATCCTCAGCTCATTGAGGAGATCATTAGTCTAAATTCAGAATTGCTAAGCGTGCCTTCAGCTCAATTTGTATAATGGAGGGCTTTTGTTTTGTTTTTTTTCTTCCCGTCTTTCCAAAAAAAAATCGCTTTGGGTTGGTGGACTTCCCTTTTTATTTATTTATTCCTAAATTAAATCGTCCTCCATCCACCAATGGCGAGCTGCGCGATTGGGGACATGACGATGGTGGCGGTGAGTCACGTTGCGTGCTGGTGGTGGATTTTCCTTGGCTGCTGCTTTTTATGCAGGTTACTAAAGATACAAAGCTTTGCTAAGCTTTAATTCAAGCTATACTAAGCTTTAATTCAAGCTTAGTTTTAAAGCTTTAACACTTAAAGCCTTTCTCTTTTAAAGGCTTAAACACAAAGATTATAAGAGCTTTACATATCTTCAAAGAGGGATTACAAGTGCAATTTGTGGGCTTCATTTACGAATATTTCTAAATCCTTCCGGCTTTGACTTTCCATCTCAGTTTTTGGTTTTCAGAATTTATTGACTTATTTACGAATGCAAACAAGATTATATTTTCAATAACAATATTTTCTCCGAATATGGCGTCTATCGACTTCTTCGACACACTAATAAGGATAAGAAAAATCCTTATAATTTTTCTTATTCCCAATTATTTGTTACTTCAAAATTTAGTGTCGTTTAAGGCATTATTCGACCAACATATTTTTTATAGTTCTTCTCTTATTTATTTGTTTAATTATTCATATTGATTAATAATATATATTCATGAATCCTATTACGATATGCATTTATTTACTTTCTTTCATTTTTGCTAATGCTAACCTAACAAGGTTTATTAGTGAATGTAGATTCTAAGTAGATAGATTATTCGTCAACCTATGTGAACAAAAAGATGTTTAATCTCTTAGGGATTAGTGGTTCATTTCGGCATCATTCATCCTCAATTTGGTAGTGGATAATCAGGGGGTTTTACTCAATATTTATTGATAATTTTTGATTAATTAGTTATTTAGACAAAGAACTAGTTTCATATCGTAAGACCTTATGACTTACGTGCATCTATATTGAATTCTTTGTTTGTGACTTCCAACTTTTATATTGCATCATGCTCGAGTAGTCTCTTGACACTTCCACTAGACCTTAGTAGAATGAGAACAAAAAATTCTCAATACTACCCTTTTTGAGAGTAGATATTATTTCGGACATGGTTTAGATGAGACCCTAGACTAGCAATGAGACTTAGAGTCTATAGGTAACATTCTTGCCAAGCAAGAGGGAAAATATCTCAAGGTAATATATATTTGATCTCATAGATAGTTAAATGGGAAAGGCCTAAAAAAATTCAAACTTAAATGGTTATAATAATTTCAATGATTGATCTAAACGCGAAAGAAAATACATATTAGACCATTCACTACTAAGACATCAGTGAATTAATAATTATGCACATATGTTTTTCGATTGATCACCGAAGGATATATGTCACTTATTGTCATTTCACGACGTTGACATGTATCCTTCGATTGATTCTTTGATTGATCATCGAAGGACACTTATTGTCATTTCACATTGAGCCCATAGATTTTATTATGCATAAAATTACTTTAATTTATTACATTATCTTCATCTCAATACCCAAAAAAATTAACAGGTTGTTTGTGAAGGATACTCTTGTTGGATTGAGATGGATACTTTTTTTGATGTCTGTGATGGATACTTTTAGTGATGTTTATCTATGCGACATGGATAACTTGTTAAGTGTTTTTGAGAGGGATTCTATATGTGAGACGAATATATCCTAACTCTTTTCACTTGCTAAAATTAAATATGCAACTGAGGACAATTGACAACCCCAGTAAGAGGGATGTGAAAGAAAATTGAAAGAATGATGTAACTATGGTGGATCAAAGCATATGTGTGCCATTACTAGTGGATGATTAACAATATGATTAAGATATGATTAGGCTAATTACACAAGCATGAAGAGGGTATGCATCAAAACACTTGAACTAATTTCTCATTCCCAAAGGTGCCTTTTTATAAGATCATGGTTAAGAACCACTATCTTATTCAAAGAATTTTAAACTCTTGGATGAACTCAAGGGTTTATGTTTCTTCACTAAGATCAACTTAAGATCATACTACAATTAAATTAAAATCAAATTAGAATGTAGGAGGGGGATGAATACAAAACGACATTTAGGACTGGAAGGGGCCTATAGCACAATACATGGTGATGCTATTTGGATTATGTAACACTTTCACTACCTTCCAAGCTTTAATAATAAAAAAAGTGTAAAAAGGGGAAAAGATGCAAGCATTACTCCAACAATGCAATGAAAATATCAAGAAGTCTCAAGAAAGGATGGAGCACTATGATGAAGGCAATTGGAATGAAGGGAACTTGGTGTTTTTAAGGATTTGGAAGAGTGGATATGGCTCACTTAAAGGCAACATGAATACAAAGCTTGCTACCATGGACTATTCAAAGTATTGAAGAGAGTTAGTGAGGTAGCTTATCAATTGCTACTTCCTTCTACTACTAGAATACATGATGTCTTCCATGTATCACACTTGAACCCATATTTGGGTTCAGATGTGCAAGTTTATGGATAAGCTTTCTCCCTTGGATGTGGAAGGAATGATTGAGTATGCTAGAGAGTGTATAGAGTGTAGAATATATAACATTCTCTCTTGCTTGAGTTAGCAACTGACCTAAGTTTTGTGTGTTCTTATCTGACTGAATGAGGTCTACACAAGTGTGTAATAACACCATTTAGGCTTCCAACGGGCGAATGGGGTCTGGATAAGTGCAATAACAATGCTCAAGCTCCCATTGAGTATCTTCTCTAGAATAATTCATGTTCAAAATATGTAATCACAAGTTTTGTGTGTTCTTATCTGACTGAATGAGGTCTAGACAAGCGTAATAACACCACTCGAGCTTCCAATGAGAGAATGAGGTCTGGAAAAGGGCAATAACAATGCTCAAGCTTCCATTGAGTATCTTCTCTAGAATGATTCATGTTCATCTTTAGACCTTACAACCTTGGCTTGAAAGCACTTAAGGGAATGCCTCATGATTTCATGTCTAGCCTTATTTCAACAATTCTCACTCCATTAAGCCATGTTATGTGCAATCTCTCTCTCTCTCTCTCTCTCTCTCTCTCTCTCTCTCTCTCTCTTTAGACCTTACAACCTTGGCTTGAAAGCACTTAAGGGAATGCCTCATGATTTCATGTCTAGCCTTATTTCAACAATTCTCACTCCATTAAGCCATGTTATGTGCAATCTCTCTCTCTCTCTCTCTCTCTCTCTCTCTCTCTCTCTCTCTCTCTCCCCCCCCACATGAGTGGCTCCATCTCCCTCACGTGGGTATTTAAAATATTGTATTTTCAAATTAGACCCTTGAAGAAGCTAATAATAGCTTGATCATCTAAAATAGGGTTTTGATTTTGCAAAAATAACCTTAGTGACAAGCACACTTGCTAATTCACTTGAAATTAAATATACGCACATATACATATAGCCTATGGATGTAATACACTTGCTAATGCACTTGAAATTAAATATAAGCCAATATACATATAGCCTATGGATGTAATACACATTACTCATACAAATATAATGTCCGACCTAAGCCAAAATAAGGCATGAAACCAAACCAATTACTAAGGTTGACACATGACTAACTTAAATATAATCATGCTCTATTCGACATCGTAAATAGTTTTCACATGCTATACACAAATCATAATACAACACCTTGATCGGTATGCCATCGCATAGCTCATCACCTATCTCAACAAAGTCAACCATGTTACTTAAAGCAATCAATTAAAATCTACACAATTAATCCCAACATAATGATAACATAAAATAGCCATGCGTCCCCGCCTCTTGTGTTATCATCTCCAACATTCACTGTATGAATGTCCATAGTGTTCTAAGTGTAGAGATAGCTAGTGTTCACAGTGATCATCTTTCACAGGATAGAAGTGAAAGAGAACCGTATGCTCTGATACCAATGTAACTTGGTTGAACACAATGCTAATCAATACACTTAAATACATAGCTAGTGTTCATGGTGATCGTCTTTCACGATAGAAATGAAAGAGAATCGTATGCTCTGATACCAATGTCTTGGTTGAACACAATGCTAATCAATACACTTAAATACACCAAGATTTAATGGACAACATGCTCAATACAAGAAGTAATTTGCGAATTGACAAGAGACACACAATGAGCCAGAACGGTTGGCCCCTCCCACAAATAAAGTATATTGATCTTAGGAGAAGCAAGTACATAGTGTCATGGGCATTTCTGACAATATTTCCATACTAATACAATGAATACAATATTGCAAACAATGTCGTTATCGGTGTAGACTTTCAACTCACACTACCCTCTCAAGTGCCCATGTTCCCTACCATCTGCTCTCTATTGTTCTACCAACACATGGTAGTAACAATCTGCAAGAGAGCACATAGGACAAGAGAACACTACATAGGGTGTATGATCTTGGAGTCCAATTCCTCCCTCCTGCTAGTTGCTTCCATATTTAAGCATAAAAGCTTACTAATTGCAAGTAGAGTTGATGACAGTGGAAGTCTTCGTGAGATGGAAGCGCTTGGAGTGATGAAATCTTTGATTTGTTGCGCAATACTTCGCGAGACAAAAGTCTTCAAGAGGATGAAGGGAAACATGGGAAAGCTTCTCCTATGGTTCAACTTGAGAAAGGAAGGCTAAAATTAGGGTTTTCAGCAAAAAGATTAGAAATTACAGCAAAAATAAGAGCTGTTTCGTTGAATTTCAGTCATTGGGAGTGTGTAGGAGAGTGTACAGCACGTGGAAACACTCTTGGAAGCTTGGAAAACACCCTAGCAAGCTTGGATATGGAGTTGGGAAGGAGAAAGTGCAGAAAATAGGTGTTAGGTAGGTGCTTTGTGGTGCAAGCTATAACAAAAAAACGTTGGTTGCTCCCTTTGTACAAAGGGGATAAGGTCTGGGCAGTGCGCATTGGGTTTTGTCCACATTGGGACATTAGTATGTGCGAAACACAGAGTTGGTCATAATTTATAAGTGAGTTTTGGTCGCCCAAAACTTAATGAAGTGTGTACACACTCACTTATAAATTAGTGCTGATTTGAAAGATCCCTGCCCCTCCGCGCAATAAATTCCGGGGTGCTAGCAACGGAAGTAGCACTTCCTTGTGCAGGGTAGAGCCTCTCACTCGAGGCCTCGTCCCCAGAAAAGAGAAAAATCCCTCGGTTCTTCCAAAACCGAATCCAGAAAAAATTCTCTCGCCCAGCAAACATACGCGATTCCTCCAGGATATTTTATTCTAACGTAGCCAAGGTAACGTAGCCAAGGTCTTAACTAACCAAACTGATCCGACTGAACCTGTAATTCTCGTGGTCAGATCAAGAAAGAGACTTGCACTTGGATCATAGAGACCAACACTTTTTTCCTCATCAAGAGGCACAGTCGTTGATTCTTTTCCATAGAACAAGGGTTATCTGGGATTTACTTCAACTATCGTAACTTAACAGAATTGAGTCTCATTTTAGGGATCCATCAGTCTAGCCTAACCCCATCCAATCCCATGGGTTAGCCAGTCGCCCAACCACTGTAGTGATAGGATCCATTTAGGAATTTAGTTATGTTTTGCCCTGGGTACCAGGGAAAAGAGTTCCCAGGCCCCCTAGCTGGCGCTTCAAGCAAACTTCAAGATAGTCACATCACTTACACACCCAATATGAAATTGCCTGTTTCACCGATTCAGCTATCTTTAAAACAATCTTTTAATGAAACCATAGTATCACTAATTATAATCCTCCAAAATATCTAGCTTGAATTCTAATTTCCAATCACTCCTTCATCGGTGTACCTATGGTATCATTGGCAACCAGAACACTCACCACCTGTTCACTCAGGGGCCTTTTCAATAGTTCCTAACTCATAGTACCCGGAAATATAATCACATAAAAAAAATCCAGATGGACTCTCCGTTGAAGATCAGCAAGATCAGCCAACAGATCCATATAAAAGAGCCATGGACTCATCCATTGTTGAGGACCAGTAAGGCCAATCAACCAGATCCATGCTCGAGTTCAGAAAACAACTCTAACTCCTTGTTCCATTTTCTTCCTTGACGCACGTGTGGGTATCTTCGGTGACCCAGAGCCCGAGCACCGTATAGTTAGTACCCTCTAGGCTCCTTCGCAGGTCACCTAGCGCTTCACTCATAGGCCGCTTCCTTGATCCCTCATCCACCGTACCAAAAGCTCACCATTTAAATCAAACCGAGGCTGACCGACCTTGCTACACGAGACATCCTCCATTGACTCTCCGTTTTAGCTATTGCAACTCCACGACCTCATTCACAAGATGGTCAAAATGCTTCCCCGGCATTCTTGACATAAAACAGTCATTTAAAAAAGGTTTCATAAATACAGTTTCTAACAAACTCTCATCTTTCCACATTGGTCTACATCATTTCTCGTTATTCCACATTCTTCTACATCAATTCACATTGCTTATTCCACATCCAGTCATATGTATTCCCATTGTCTTCATCCATTCTCATCTCATCCAATCACATCATATTACATCTCATCACATCTATCCACATCTATCCACATCTATCCTCATCACATCACGTCACAACATATCCATTCATATCACATCACATCCATTTATATTCATTCAGATCACATTCACATCTCATCACATCCATTAAGATATCATCACATCACATTCACATCTCATCGCATCCATTCACATCTCATCACATCCACTCACATCTCATCGCATCCATTCACATCTCATCACATCCACTCACATCTCATCACAACCATTCACATCTTATCACACCCATTCACATCCATCACACCCATTCGCATCCCACATTCATTCACATCCCACATTCATTCACATCTCGTCACGTCCATCCTCATCTTATCACATCTCGTTCACGTCCATCCACATCACATTCATTCCATCCACATTACATCACATTCACATCTATCCATATCACACCACATCCATTCAACAGCTCATCACATTTATCCACATCCAATCATTCATTCACATTCACATTCACATCTATCCACATCCATCCATTCATTCACATCATGCACATCTATCACATCACATCTCATTCTCGTCCATCTACATCACATCACATCTCATGCACATCTCATCACATCCACTCACATCTCATCACATCACATTCACATCTTATTACATCACATTCACATCTTGTCACATCTCATCCATCTACAGCACATCACATCTCATCACATCCACTCACATCTTGTCACATCACATTCACATCTTTTCACATTACATTCACATCTTATCACATCACATTCACATCTCATCTAATCACATCCCATCACATTCATTCAGATCCACACCGCATCTTATCACATCCACTTTTAGTACCGTTTTCTACTTTCGATACTAATAGGACTTTTCTAAGTTTTGCCAATTGCTTGGCCTAGTTAAAGGTACTTTTTCTCGCTCCCATTGAATCTACGTATCAGAGTGTTATTGAAGGTTTAAAAAGGAAAAATAAACCTTATCAGAATTGAATAGTAAAAACTCAAAAAGAGCATTTATGTAATGTATTTTCATTCCATAAGCTTCATTAATGAGAATTAATTCTAAACTTTTGTTTACTCATTGATCCTCCCAGGGATTCCAGATTCTCTTTTCTCTCAATAAGAATTATCCAAGTTTTCTCGATGGATATTTTCACATCCTTTCTCAAATTTCTCAAGTAAGATATATTCAATATTCTTCTTTTTGAATAAAAGATTCATGGGATTTACGCAAATCAATTCTACCCATATTTTCCAATAAAAATAATAATAAAATTTCACTTTTCATAAATACTCATAATTTGAATTATGCCAAAAATTTCTCTTTTACCATTTAATTACTTGGATCTCAAATATAATGGGAATTCCTCTTTTTGCATAAAAATAAATTTACCAAAAATTCATTTTTTCTTTTAATTAAATATTTATTTCCCATGAATATGATGAAAATCATTCTTTTTGCATAGGATGTCCAATCCTAGAATGTGGTAGGAAGTCCTCTTTTAGCATTATGCATAAAAATAAGATATGTATTATTTTCTAAAAATTTTGCCATAGCTTCGCTCTATTACTGATAATTCTCAATTTTTCCTAAAAAAGTAAAACCTTGTAATGAAAATATGATAGTAGTTCCTCTTTTATGCTTAAAATCAAATTATGAATTTAAATCATAATCTTAATCATAATTATAAACATAACTATGATTATCTCACTAGATTAAGCTAATTTCAACATTCCTCTTTTCCCAAATTGTTAGGATAATCCATTTCTCATTTCATATGAATTAAAATAGTTTTTAACTACTCATAAATAATTTAAAAGAATTTACCATTATTTTAATAGCATAAAATTATGAAAATATCATTTTCTTAATCTCTAGCTTATCAAGCCTAGATTATAGCTTTGAATTAAGAGACTATCATTGAGAAGCATCTTTTTCCAAGGGATTTAGCCATAAAGATGGTTATTCTTTTAGAGAGAGAGAGAGAGAGAGAGAGAGAGAGAGAGAGAGAGATTTCTTAAAGAAAGCATTACAATTAAGCATAAAGATTAACTTTCTCTTAATTAAACATTATGACTTTTAGAAAAATCTTGATTTGAATTAAAATAATCATTTAGAAAGCTTCTCAAGCTTGAGAGGGGTTGAGAAGAAGAAAGTCATTGAGAAAATTGAAAAAAACCATAAAAATCGATTTTACCTCCAACTTTGGCTTGATTCTCTATTAGCAGTGAAGCCCCCGACTAATCAATTGGTCCACTAAGAGGAGAAGACCAACTCCAAGAGTTTTTGTAGAGAGAGAAGCTCCAAGCTCCCAAGAGAGAAAAATTTAAGGGATAATAGAAAATATGATTATTTTAATATATAATACTGGCATGGTATAGTTCCAATATGAAAATACAAAGGAATGAGGGTTTATTTATAGGTGAGGGAGGCCACTAATCAAGTCCAATTGGGTTCTAGAATTTTTCAGGTTCAGTTTGACTCAATTTGGACAGGATTTGGACTAGTTTGGCTCCCTTATTGATTTAGTTAGAACCAAGAGAGAGGAGAGATAAAAATATCACATTTTTTTTGAATTAAAAAACCCTTCCACATGTGAAAAAGGTGCCTACCTCAAAGGTCTCCCTTTCCTTACAAAGGTGTCAAAAATGCATCATTACTCCAAAATATCTCATTTTTTTAGTAATATCTCTTGATTTTTAACTAATAAACCTTGTACTCAGTCAACTCTTCATCTTATGTGAGCATTTACTCATTTTTGGGTATTTTCTTTTATTCTTTGGATTTATCTCATCCCAACACTTGGATTAATCCAATTGGGCCATTGAAACCTTGATTGGACCATAATCTAAAAATTTCTGAAAATGTAGACCCTTAGGCTAAGGTCCCTTATACCATTTTCAATTAATTCCTAATGCACATTGGAAAGTTCATTTTGAACTTCTATTTCAGGGAAATCCATTTTAGACACTAGGAGAATTTTTGTATCTAAAGATATCTCAATTTTGAATTACCTCTCTCTAGATATTTTCTCTCTTAAGCCAAAACAGGGTAAAACAAGATCTTTCTTCTATTTCAGAGAGGGGAATAATTACAAGAACAGAAGGGGAGGTTCTTACACCTTTACACCTCAAAAGATGGAGGGAGGAATTTTACATGATTCCTAAGGCTAGGTTTATGACCAATACTTACCATTTGTTACATGTGCCACATAACCATGTCAGCAGATAGTTTCACGTGCATGGTTCACGGGCTGACACCCCCTTATCTGGAACTATACATTGTTAAGCAAGCATGAAAATAGCATGCAATTTCAATTGTTATGTAATGCATGAACAATCCCCGTTTTCATGAGACTATACCAACATAGACATGCTCCATGCAAGACGAGGTACCAGACCCAACGGAACACCAATCCACTAGGCATTTTTGGGCATGTACATAGAGGCACAAATTCCAATGGAAAGCCAATTCCACAGTATCACATGAGTGGCATCAATCCCTGGCATATACAACCAGATTCCGCAAAAGTCCAAGCAGTCATAGATTGGCCTGAACCAAAGACTGTGAAAGACGTCAGGGGATTCTTAAGATTAACTGGTTGGCATAGAATTTTTGTACCTAAGTATGCTCTCATAGCTTCCCCCCTAACTAATCTTCTCAAGAAGAATACCCCGTTTCAATGGTCTGCCAGGTGTCAGAGTGCTTTTGATAAGCTGAAGACCGCCTTGGTAATAAACAATCTCATTCTGAAGTTGCCAAATTTTTAAGGTTCATCTCTTCTAAAATGGGAGAAACACTTAAGATAGTCCACTAAGTTTTATCTTGGGAAAAATTTCCTATTCATCGACACCTTAACCCTGTAGAGATTTAAGGATATGATTCATAGGTATGACCTAGTTCTATCCCGCAGGGGGAGCGTGATTTTCTAAACATCAAATCACCCATAGGGCAATTGATCATAAATTGGGCAACTACTAGACTTGATTTCTAGAGACAACGCTTTTTTCCTCATCTTATGCAAGGCAAGTCTTCTAGAATAGAGTTGCCCAAGAACCTAATTATCTAGCGTAGGGCTTTCACTTAATCTGTTGGAAAGCTACCCGACTACTCGGGTCCACCAGTCCGTAAGATGGTGCCGTCGGGGCATTCCATCCTCCCACTTTCCACCCTACTCACGCATCAATTTGTTTTCTAATTAGTCCCACCACACTGTTTGACATAAATAAACATATTCCTTAATTAAGCCCCTTTTTCACAAGGTTCGTTAAAACAGCCTTTTTACACAATGCAATCATACCAAAGACAAGATATATTTATATAAAGAGTTTATACATGAGTCAATTCCATATAAGCCAAACTGGCTCTCTTATTCTTTTCCTTTATTATTCTGCCGATGATCTAGAATTCGGCCTTCCAGCCTCTACATGCTGGGCAAAACCCTACGGGACCATACACCTCATCGTCGGCGCTGGCGAGGACTCAAGCTGGCCTGTCGCCCTCTCAGGCTCCATCGCTCGATCCTCCCGCCCCTCAGAGGGATGTCTGCACACTAGGGTGGGCTTATTTACCGCACTAGCCTGGGCCCTCAGAACTAGGCAGCCTCATAATGTCTCGCCTCAATCGGCGATCCTTATTCTCCCAAAGGTATGAGGGATACCTTGGGTCATTCCCAAGCTTTGCTAACGACGCCGCCCGGCTACACAAGCACGGAACGGAGTTAGCGTTGAAGCCAAAAAAAATCTTGAATTCTAAAGTTAACAACTTCAAAGCAATTTATTTAAATAGAGCATTCACAATTCCTGAAGATAACAATTTCAATGTAATTTATTGAATACAGCATCACATAATTCGCAACTTCATACAATATTTATGTCGTCATTTTAAAACGAAAAGATACCATTCATTAACACTAATTTAAGAAAAATCTCTTCTTTAAAAAAATTAACCAAGCTAACCTGGCCACCATTTCCTCGAGGAGCTTGAAAAGGGAGGGCTGGAGCCGCGTTGGTGGGGGCATCTTCCCCCATCTCGTTGTTACGTGCTTCTCTTGAGGCGATATTTTGACGTCTCCGGGAAGAGGCCATCTTAGGCATTGCCTTGTAGAGCTCGCTGCTGCGATCAAAACGCTTCAGTCGGATTTGAATTCTGAGCTCGTTTGCTCACCGTATGAGCAAAAGAGTATGACGCACGAACCCTTGCTTAAGGCAAAAAACCCTTATTAAAGTCTACGCAAATGGGGGGGGGGATTGTGAGATGTCCTTAAGGCAAAAAACGTGGAGAGGGCTGTGAGGGGATGCTGTAAGTCTCTTCACAACACGGGGGGGGGGAGAAGAGTTAAGGACACTGGCTCCTAGCAAGAGGGGGATGGAGGAAAATTGGCTTATCTGAAAAGAGGCAAATGAGGGGGTGTGAGAGGGCGGCTGCAAGGGGCGGCTGTACTACAGCAAGTATGCTGCATAGGGATAGACAGCGGTACGGACGACGGTACAACAGGGCATACGCAGCACAGAGATGCGTGTTGCCTGTAGAACACCCCGGGGGTTTATATAGCTGAGGGGTATGGGTACGGGCGCTGCACAAAGCAAGGACGAAAGGACGGTGCACCTTCAAAGGCTATGGATCAGTGGCTTGCATGGGTCTAGGGAAAAGGTACGATGTCGGTTGTCCGGGAAAGGAGTGGTACGCATGTACCTTATCTAGTCTGGGGCAGCATGGGTGTCCACGTAAGGGTACGTGTGGACCATACAGTGGGTGGTCGTCCTTTGGTTCTTGGGCGGCCATCGTACGGGCACCCTAGTTATTGTGTACGGTCTAAATTTTTAGGACAAGGTCCCCAAATTCGGGGCGTCGATCTCGATTTGCGTGCTGGACTGCCCCGAGGGGCGAAATGTTTTTTGTCCGAGATGTTCTCCTGGTCGTTGGGGTACAGACCGTTCATCAATCGATTGCCCGGTCGTGCATTTATTAAGGTTTAAAGGTCGTCGCTTTTTAATTAAAAATAACCAAAATTTGCGTATAAGCTTCATCCGATGTTCGTTTTGGCTGTAAAATCCTATAGCAGGGTAAAATCATGCGCAAATTCCAAATTTGGGCTCAAAATTTGAAGATTCTAAGTAGAAATGGCTCATTTAATAAAATCATTGATTTTTATATCATAAAAACTCATAAATTCATCTATTACATGGACATTTCTTTATTAGTGAAGATGGGTATGTTACATCCTTCCCCCCTTAAAGAAATCGAGATGTCCTCATCTCGTCTCATGAATTGGGGATAATCCTTTAAGAGTGTAGCTTCATCTTCCCAAGTTGCATCCTCTTCAGGGTAGTAATCTTTCCACTCTACTAGATGTTCTACAAGAGTTCTATTTCGGAGTTGCCTTTCCCTAGAATCTATGATCCTACTGGGCTATAATTCAAGGACTCCTTGAGTAGGGATTACAACTTGTTCATCATCAAGAATATGATCAAGACTAGGTACATAAGGTTTTAACAGACTTACATGAAATACATTGTGGACTTTGATATGGGCTGGGATTTGGAGTTTATAGGCACTTTTACCTAGACAATCGATAACTGTATAAGGACCACAATACCTAGGGGGCTGAGCTTCTTATATTTCCCAAGTGATAGAGAACTTTGTTTGGGTCGCACTCGTAGAAGAACTTTGTCTCCTTCCCCTTGAAGATCCTTTCAGACCTCTTGTTGTCAGCATAATGCTTTTGTCGATCTTGGGCAGCTTTAATATCCTTTTGGATTGCCTTGGTTTGTTCCTCCATTTCTTCGAGCATTTTCCTGGATGCCTCAACTCTTATGGTCGGATCAGAGAAATTTAGAGGAGACAAGCATTCTTGCCCATAGAGTGCTTTGAACGGTAACATTCCTATGCTTTGATGATAAGATGTATTGTAGGCAAATTCTACCAGAGGGAGGTATTGAATCCACCTTCTGGGTTCCCGTCCACAGTATGCTCTGAGAATGTCTTCAATTACTTGATTGACTCTCTCAGTTTGGCCATCGGTCTCTGGATGATAAGCTGTGCTAAAGCAAAGTTGAGTTCCCAAGGCTTGAAATAAAGACTGCCACAATTTTGAAGTGAAGTCAGAATCCCGATCACTTACTATCCTTTTTGGGAGACCATGAAGTTTGAGGAATTCTTTGATGAATATTCCAGCAACATCAGAAGCTTTGAAGGTCTTCTTTGCTGGTATAAGGTGAGCTACTTTGGTAAGTCCACTACTACTAGAATGGAGTCATATCCTCCTTGAACAGTGGGGAGACTCGTGACAAAATCCATACTAATGCACTCCCACTTCATTTGGGGAATATCTAAGGGTTGAAGTTTTCCAGGCATCTTGACCCTTTCAGCTTTGATCCTTTGGCATGAGAGACATTGCTTCAAGTACCGAAGCACATCATTTTTCAAGCCTGCCCAATGAAAGCTCCTTCTTACAGCATTTAATGTTTTTGCATAGCCTGGGTGTCCTGCAGAGAGCAGGGCTATCATGAGCTTCATGGAGGATTAGTTTCTTTAAAGCAGGATCCTTAGGGATACATAACCTGTGAGATTGAAGTAGAGGCTTCCTTCATGAGTGGAGTATCCCTTGATTAGATTCTTCTCTTTCTCTGAATGTCCCCCTTCTTCTACTAACTTTATCATCCTCTGATAATCTAGGTCATGAGATGAGACTTCTTCCACCTTGACCAGTATGGGATTATTTGGCATTGAAATTGCACTCTGAAATTGCACTCAAGAAAGATTTGCTGCTAAGTGCATCTGCTACCACATTATCTTTCCCAGGGCGGAATTTGATGTCGAAGTCATATTCTTGTAAAATTTCAATCCATCTCCTTTGTCGCATGTTGAGGTTAGGCTGGGTGAAGATCCACTTTAGACTTTTGTGGTCAGTTACAAGCTGGAACTTGCCCCCTAAGAGATAATGTCTCCATAATTTGAGGCAATGAACAACTGCTAAGAGCTCCAAATCGTGGGTGGCATAATTTGCTTCATATTGCTTCAGCTTGCGGGAAGTATAAGCGACTGGTCTTCCTTCTTGGCCTAAGACACCACCAAGTGCTAGACTACTAGCATCAATAACCACTTCAAATTCCTTGGCAAAATCAGGAAGTTTCAGGACTGGGGCAGAAGTGATAATGACCTTGAGCTGATCAAAACTGTTTTGATGGATTGGCAGCCACACTATTTTGCAATCTTTCTTAAGAAGATCCGTCAAAGGCGCAGCTACCAAGGCATAATCTTTGATAAAAATCCTATACCATCCCGTGATTCCCAAAAACCCACGAACTTCACGAACTGATTTAGGGGGTGGCCATTCTAGAATATCCTTGACCTTGGCGGGGTCTACTGAGATGCCATCTTTGGAGACGATGAATCCAAGATACTCAATTTGATGAGTAAAGAAGGTACATTTGCTTTTCTTGGCATAGAGTTTGTGTCTGAGCAGCAATTGCAGAACTCTACGCACATGCTCCTCATGCTCTTCCATTGATTTGGAGTAGATTAAGATGTCATCAAAGAAAACAAGCACAAATTCATCCAAGTAAGGACGGAATATATCTTGCATTAGGCGGTTGAAGGTTGCAGGAGCATTGGTTAACCCGAATGACATTACAGTAAACTCATAGTGGCCATAACGGGTATTGAAGGCTGTTTTGGGTATATCTGCTTCCTTGACTTTGATCTGATAGTAACCAGACCTCAAATCTATTTTTGAGAAGACTTTGGCCCCATGAAGCCTGTCAAGAAGTTCATCGATGCGAGGGATAGGATACTTATTCTTGACAGTGATTTGATTTAGCCCTCGATAATCTATATAGAGGCGGAGAGTCCCGTCCTTCTTTTTTTGGAAAAGAATAGGTGCTCCCCAAGGAGAGCTACTAGGGCATACAAATCCTTTTTCAATGAGTTGGGAAAGTTACTCCTTAAGTTCAATGGCTTCAGGAAGGGACATTTTATAGGGAGTCTTTGAGACAGGTTGAGCTCCAGGGATCACCTCGATTTCATGATCGACTTCTCGAGGAAGCTCGTCAGGGAAGATGTCAGAGAATTCTTGGAGCCAAGAGGGTTCTGTCTCCATACTAGGTTCAATGACTTTGTTGAGTTTGACTAAGAAAACTTGCTGACCCTTACGTGTTCCCTTGAGAAGATGTTTTGCCTTGACTACCCTAGATTAAGGTTTTCCCTTGAGAAGATGTTTTGCCTTGACTACCCTAGATTTAGGTTTTCCTGTGATCCCCTGAACAGATATTACTTGG
Organism: Cibotium barometz; assembly: GCF_041138505.1. NCBI lineage: Eukaryota > Viridiplantae > Streptophyta > Polypodiopsida > Cyatheales > Cibotiaceae > Cibotium > Cibotium barometz. Next base: position 24,248,246 of record NC_141085.1, read on the forward strand.
ACATGCTCATTTTCAAAAGTGATACTCCCCTGGTTACAATGAATGCTAGCTTTGTTTGTAATTAACCAATCCATCCCAAGGATTCCATCATAAATTCCTAGTGGCAAGACTCTAAAGTGGCCATGAGTTTGCTCATTACCCAGCTCAAAATCAAGGTTCCCCCTATAGAGTGGTGAGATACTACTTCTTTCCCACTGGCTAATTCTACAATCATTTTTCTAGCTGTTTTTTGACTCAAGTTTAATTTTTGCAAGCACCTAGGAGAAAGGAATGAATGGGTACTGCCACAATCAATCAAAAGCTGAAATGGCTTACCGTGAGTGGCGGGGGTTTGGATTACACCAAATTGTTTATTCAGACCTTGGTGTTCTACTGCCGCATGGACGATGGCGCGCTCTTCTTCAGCCGTTTCTAAGGTCGGTTCTTCACTTATAACACAGGTAGTCCTAGCAACTGCTCCTCTGCGGCCTCTGCCATGGCCACTACCTCTTGCACCTTGGTGGATAGGGGTTCCACAGCCTTGATTTCCTCTACTACCTTGGGGAAATGATGTTGCCATCTTGGGACAGTTGGCTCTAAAGTGTCCCGGATCATTGTACTCAAAACACAAAGGGCCTTCTCTGGAAGAAGCAGCAGACGAGCGGTGGACAGAAGAGTTGCCTTGTCGCCCTCTGTTGTAGTAGGGAAAATTTTGTTGAGGTTTCTTGTAGGGTTGATCTTTAAGATTTGCCTCAGGGTAAGATCTCTTTTGATTCTTTGGTTTGTTAGCCTTCATTTCTTTCACAAGGGGCTTTGCTCGTATGAGAGCATCCTGTAATGTGCTTGGCCTCATTGCTTCAAGGCGAGAATCTAAGGGTTCATTTAGCCCTTGGCAGAAACGAGCCACTTGCTGGGAAGTAGTCATAGCTGGGGCATACTTTCGAAGGGTGATAAATTTGGAATAGTAGTCCTTAAGAGTTAAGCTGCACTGCCTAAGACTAAAAAACTCATTCATCTTTATGGATTCATGGGATGGGGGAAAATATCTTTCCTTCACTGCCTGCTTGATGTCTTCCCACGTTTGAGAATGCTCGGTGACTTCCTTGTCACGGCACCACTGTTGTTTCCACCAGAGTTTAGCATCTTCGATGAGGCGAAACCGTGCGAGCATAGACTGATTTGCTACTCCAGTACCGGCAGCAGCAGAGAAATAATCGTCCATCGTCTCAATCCAGACTTCAGCATCCTTCTCAACCTTCGAACCTTCTCCTTTAAAGGAGGGAGGTTGCATTTGCTTGAGCAGGAGCTTCTTCTCCTGGGTATCGGTGTAAAGCGCATTGGGAAGTGGAGGGTGGTCGTCCTGGCCATCATTATAAAAGCAATTTTAAGATTACAAAATTCATATTTGCACAACGCTTATTTTTGGAGAGTAAAACATTAAAATTATTTTATTTCCAAATATTTACAAGGACAAGTTTTATTACAAAGATCTGAGACTAATATAATCAGTCTTATTTGCTATGAAGGGAAATTCCTAGGCTTGACTATGACATAAGGGTAGAGCAGTCCACATAGGTGAAATATGGGGGTTCCGCTATAGATTCTAAGACTCTAAAAACTGATGGTAAGGGTGGTAAACTCTGGATTGGGGTAGATCCCAACACCGCTACTCTATCAGCAGGTAAGACCTGCATCACTTTGTCATACACCCAGCGATCTCCTGAGGTATGCAAACCCCATCTATAGTCACAGCGGTGTCGGCCCTGGGGGTACCGACGAACCAAAATAAGCGGATCATCTTCAGTTTCTCAATCCAACGAATCCGCTTAAGGTCGGTGGTGAGGTTCCCAATTTGATCTGCTCGGATGAAGAAGTATCTCGGCCCACGACTCTAGAAATCTCTACCCCATCCTCTTTGAATACGAGAGAAATGAGAGAGGGATATCTTCTCTAATATCTGCACCATGGTGTCGCGGAACTCGAACTAGCAGTCTCGAAGATGCATTGGAAAACTAGAAACTTGGAGTAGGCATCTTCCTCTTCCTACAATCATTCAAACATCAATTCAACTTATTTGTTTTAGTAGGATGTCTTTACTAATTAGCATTATGTTAGGTAAAACATTTATTACAAAACAGTCCTTAAATGGCAATTCCTAGGAGCTAAACTCGCTCTGATACCAATTGTAAGGTTCCTCTCTTCTAAAATGGGAGAAACACTTAAGATAGTCCACTAAGTCTTATCTTGGGAAAAATTTCCTATTCATCGACACCTTGACCCTGTAGAGATTCAAGGATACGATTCATAGGTATGACCTAGTTCTATCCCACAGGGGGAGCGTGATTTTCTAAACATCAAAATTTCTCTTCACACTTTGAGGTAGTAAACTGATGCCAGTGGTTTTGCCCTGGGAGGTGCGCTCATGCAGGAAGGTCATGCAGTGGCCTATGAATCCCAAAAACTTAGAACGCATGAGAGAAATTATGCTATCCACGACCTGGAGCTACTTTCAGTAGTCTATGCCCTGAAGTTGTGGAGACATTACCTACTGGGTCAAAGATTCACTTTGATGAGATAGATCATCAGAGCTTAAAGTGGATCTTCACTCAGAAGGATCTCAACATGCACCAAAGAAGGTGGATATGCAGACCCTGCAGGAATTTGATTTTGAAATCAAGTACCGCCCAGGCAAAAAGAATGTGGTAGCAGATGCCCTCAGCAGAAAAGCCTCCTTGCTTGCAATCACATTGGTGTCAAATCCATTGATTAATGAAGCAACAGAGAAGATCATGTGGGATAGATTCTTTGGCCCTATTGCTACCCTACTTATGCAGGAAAGCAAAACTCCTCAGGAGTTGAAGGGTACAGCCTAGATGAAGGAATTATGTATTATAATAGCAGGCTATGCATTCCCAATGATGAGGGAACTAAGGGTCAAATTCTAAATGAAGCCCATGATAGCCTTATAGTAGCAGGACATCCAGCTTTCATCAAGACCTACATGTCTATATAAAGAAACGCTTCTTTTGGCCTTGACTAAAAAAGGATGTACTTAATCATGTACGTCAATGCCTGATATGTTAGAAAGTAAAAGCCGAGAGAGTAAAAATGCCTAGGAAGTTACATCCATTAGACATCCCCGAGATGAATTGGGAATGTATCAATATGGATTTTATTACTGGACTACCTTCAGTGCAATTAGGTTACAACTCTATCTTTGTGGTAGTTGATAGACTAACCAAAGTTGCCCATTTGATTCCAGTAAAAGAAACCTACACTGCAGTGGATGTGGCTAGAGTGTTCCTCAAGGAAATGTTCAGATTGCATGGCCTACCTAGGAGAATAGTAAGTGATCGAGATCCCAAATTCATGTCAAGATTCTGGATTGCATTCTTCGAAGCAGTAGGAACTTTCTTGGATCTCAGCACAGCTTACCACCCCGAGATCGATGGTCAAACAGAAAGGGTGAACCAAGTAATCGAAGATATACTTCGGTCATGCTGTGGTGGCAGGGCACCCAAGAAGTGGCTAAGCTATCTGCACCTAGTCGAATTCACCTACAATGCTTCTTATCACCGAAGTATCGGGATGAGCCCTTTCAAAGCTCTATATGGACAAGACTTCCTAACACCTTTAACTTGGTCCGACCCATTGATTAGGGTTGAGATGTCCAGACAAATGCTTGACAACATGGAGTAGTAGATGCAGTCAATCCGCAAGGATATAAAAGCCCAGGATAGACAGAAGCAGTATGCAGATAAGAAGAGGTCAGATAGAAAATTTGAAGAAGCAGATATGGTCTTCATTTGAGTACGCCCCAAAAGAAGTTCTCTATCTCTTGGGAAGTACAAGAAGTTATCCCCCAGATACTGTGGGCCATATCTGATTACAAAGAAAGTAGGTGACTTAGCCTATGAGCTTCTTCTGTCTCCTCATCTCTCAAAGTACATAATGTATTTCATGTCAGCCTACTTAAGAAGTATGTACCGAGCCCGAATCATGTGCTTAATGATGAACTCTTAACTTCTTCAACCCAAGGGCAGATGGAACTCCAACCTGAAGAAATCCTTGATGTTTGAGAGAAGGTTCTCAGGAACAGAATTCTGAGAGAATTATTAGTCAAATGGAAGTTCTATCCTTTTGAAGATGCCACCTGGGAGAAAGAAGCCGAACTGATGCGAGATTACTCCCAGTTTTGCGAGATGTCCTCCGAACTGATGCGGGATTACTCCCAGTTTTGCGAGATGAGGACATCTCACATTTTTCAAGTAGGAGAGGATGTAAGATTCCTCCCCAGACCCTCAAGATGTCCAGTTTCTTTCCTTGTAATCAATCCCCTTTTTTGAATAATAAAAGATATTGTTTCTACCTATTTTATCCTAGAGAGAGAAAATATTCTAGAGAGAGGTAATTTAGTTTTTATATCTTTGGATGAAAAAATATCCCTTCTTATTAAAATAAATTCCCTCGAAACAGAAGTTTAAAAAGAAATTTGTAAGGTGCATTAGAAATAAATTATAATGTGCACCTTAACCACCTAAAGGGTCCCTATTTTCAGAAAATTTTGGATTAAGGTCTAAACAAAGGTTTGATAGGCCAATGAGATTCATCCAAATGTAGGGAGCAGATATATTAAAGAATAAAAGAAAAACCTCCCAAAAATGAGTAAATGCTCATATAAGATGAAGAGTGGACTAATGACCAAAGAAAAGAATTACAAAACTAAATTTTGACACCTCAGTGTGGGGATCTCCCCTCATGAAGTAGGCGCCTTTCTCTCATCATTACCCCCAATTTGTAATCAATAAAATGAGATATTTTCATCTCTCCTCTCTCCTGTTTCAAATCTAGATCCAAAAAGTAAGCTGAACCAAAAATGGTCAAAAATTGACCAAACTGATCTGGAAAATTCTAGAATCAGTTTGCTTGGTTAGAGGCTCACTTTTTCCTATAAATAGAAGCCTCCCCCTTTTGTAAAAGCTTAATGGTGTTTATTCACTGTTACTCTACTCTTGTCCTGAGCCATCTACATTGAATTTTTTAATAATTCAATTGTTTTTGGCCTAATCCTCTCCAAAGTGAATTGGTGGCCACTATTGCTTCAAACAAGAGTAGAACCCTCAATCCCTTAAGCCAAAGGAGAGCTTACAAGCTCCATGTAAGCTAAATTTCTTACTTTGTTTATGAATTTTAATGAAAAATCTATGGTTTTCTTGATTTTTATGTTTTGCAAATGATTGAATTAAATTCAAATGCTATGCCTTTGATGAAAAGGCCACCCCCTTATCTTTTTTACATTCCAACCTTTCTTAATCCTAGAAAGATTAACTAAGTGATTAATTAAACTTTTCTTATTGTTTACTCTCTTGAATTTAGAAAATTATGTAGATTAGAGTTCTATAACTCTAAATTGGGTTAATTAAGTTAAGTGAAGAAAGATAAAAATGAGAAATGGTCAACTATACAAAGGAGGTTATGGCAAAAGTTTCCAGAATTTTGTGAAAAAGACAGTTTGTTTTTATGTTATTCCAAAAGAATAATTCCCACCATTTTTACATCTAAAGAAATATTTGAATTACTCCATGTACATATTCACCTATGAATATGCATGGATATCACTGATATTAATTATTAAATTTGAAATCTATGCAAAGAAAGATGCATAATGGAATTTTTTTATTATAAAAGTGTTAATCTTATTAAATTTGATTTCTATGCATAGAAAGATGCATAAAGAAATTTTTTAATTATAAAAGTGTTATTCTTATTAAATATAATTTTTATGCATAGAAAGATGCATAAAGTAAATTTTTTTATTATAAAAGTGTTATTCTTATTAAATTTGATTTCTATGCATAGAAAGATGCATAAAGGAACTTTTTTTTATTAAAAAAGTGTTATTCTTATTAAATTTGATTTTTATGCATAGAAAAAGGAAATTTTTTTATTGTAAAAGTGTTATTCCTATTAAATTTATTTTCATGCATAAAAAGATGCATAAAAGGATTTTTTAAATAAAAGTGTTATTCCCATTGAAATTGATTTTTATGCATAAATAGATGCATAAAGAATTTTTATATCAAAAATAGAATTCTCTTAAATTCTATGTTTAAACTCTATGTTTAAATTCTATGAGTATTTGATAAATGAATAATTAAATACTCTAAAAAAAAAATTTCTATCGTTTTATATTCCCACAGATTGTAAAAAGAAAATTAAAAAAATCTATCGAGATCGAAATATTCAGATAAATGATTAATTTATTCCTCATTGGAATTCGTAACTAATTTAGAAATCAGTTAAGTGAATATTCAAAGAAAGAAAGAAATTCAGTAAAATAGTAACTAAATTATCAAACCTTTTCGAGAAAGATATTTCAGGAAAAATCTTATTCGACACTCGAACCTTGAATCAGACTACGACCAAGACCAAATGCTTTCGTTAGTTTCGAGGAAAGAAGGTGTGACTAGTTTAGAAAAATACACTCAAAACTCCCGCCAAATCTAAAACTAAGTTTGAGACCCTTCGAATTGATCTGTGGATCAAGGTTATAGAATTCGAGGAATTCTGGTATGAAATGCAGAATTCCGATCAAGAAGTTTGGGGATATTGATTCAAGAAATACTCCTTGTATTCAAAAGAAAATCAAACTGAAAACTTGCATAGAAACCCTGTTTTCTTAAAGGACTGTCTTACGCCAGAATGCTGGAGGGAGCATTTGGTATATGTTTTTCTAAGGGAAGTTCGGTTGCAACAGCAGCTGACGGGGAGTGTTCAAAGGATAGCTCACGGGGTAAAGCCTGCCCCAGGTCTTGACCAGCCTCGGTATGGTTGAAAAATGGTGTGCTTCTGGTACAATTTTTGTTAGAAGATTTTTCCTGGAGGAATCGCCTATGCTTTCTGGGCAAGGGAAGTTTTTCCATACTCGATTTCGGAGGAACCGCCGGATGAGTCTCTTATCCAGACATTCATGGGCGAGGCTCTGAGTGGGGAAGCCTCAATGCAAAGTAGTCTCAGAACTCCCTCCCAGAATTGGGAAAACCAAAGAGAGAGAGTTCCACCTTAGACTGTAGCAGCTAGAGCCGCCACAATAACTACGGAAGTGGAGGAAGAAAGAGGACAGATTTATGCCACCATTGAACATCAAGGGCAGAATCGTCAATTCTTAGTCCTCCAAACTCCAACAGAGTACAAGGGTAAGCACTTTAAGCTTTTGATTGATTCAGGCAGTACACATTCTTTTATTTCCCCTGGATGCTTGCGTAAGTTAGTCCTAGATTAGAAAACAGGGAAACCTATGTAAGTAGAATTGGCAAGTGGGAAGATTCTTTTCACACACCATGAGACAGACCGCATTCAGTTTAATCTAGATGGGAATGTGACAGACTGCCAGTTAAGAGTCTTACCCTTGGGAATCCACGGAATCCTTGGAATGGATTGGCTCCACAAAAATAAGGCTGACATTCACTGTCACAATGGAACCATATCGTTCCTTGACCTGCACAGGAATCAAGTCCAAGGAACTGGAATTTTCGGATCCCCAGTTTTGCAATTAGTCAAAGTTTATAAATTGCTAAAGGGACTCAGAAAGAGGCAAACTGTCTATGTTGTTTAAAATGAATCCAATAGACAGAAAATGCAAGACTATGGAACCAAAATGGCTAAGTGAGTACGTTGATGTATTCCCAGAAGAGCTGACTGAGATGCCTCTGACTTGTGAAGTAGATCATGAGATAGAGCTAACCCCCCGGAGCTCAGCCCCAGTAGCCCAACATGCATACAAAATGCCAGTTCCTAAAGCCATAGAACTTAAGGAGAAGTTAAGACAACTGCTAGAGCAAAGATTCGTAAGACCCAGTGTTTCACCTCGGGGTGTGCCCTTTCTCTTTCAGAAAAAGAAAGATGAAACATTAAGACTCTGTATTGATCAGAGGATTACAATAAAAAATAAGTATCCTATCCCTAGGATTGACGAAATTCTAGATCGGTTAAGTGGAACCCAAATGTTAAGACTCTGAGAGGATTAAATCAGTTAACAATAAAAAATAAGTATCCTATCCCTAGGATGAAACGTTAAGACTCTGTATTGATCAGAGGATTAAATCAGTTAACAATAAAAAATAAGTATCCTATCCCTAGGATTGACGAAATTCTAGATCGGTTAAGTGGAACCCAAATGTTCACAGATAGATCGGTTAAGTGGAACCCAAATATTCACAAAGATAGATCTCAAATCTAGGTATTACCAGATCAGAATCAAGGAACAAGATATCCCAAAGACAGCTTTCACTACTCGCCTATGGGCATTATGAATTCGCAGTCATGCCATTTGGATTAACTAATGCCCCAGCGATGTTTAATCGCCTCATGCAGGACATTCTCAGAGAATACTTGGATGAATTTTTTGTTGTCTTCTTCGATGACATCTTGGTATACTCTAAGAATGCAATAGATCATGAAGATCATGTGTGCAAAGTCCTGGAGATCCCAAAGGAAGCACCAACTCTTTGCAAAGAAGAGCAACTGCACTTTCTCTGTTGACCATGTCAAATACTTGAGTATCTAAAGATGGGATTTCTCTTGACCCCGCTAAAATCCAAGGAGTCATGGATTGGTCAGAGCCTAAATCAGTGAAAAAAGTCAGAGGATTCCTAGGATTAACCGAATGATATAGAATCTTTATACCTAGGTATGCTCAAATAGCATCCCCTTTGACTAACCTTCTCAAGAAGAACACCCTCTTTGTTAGACCCCTCTGCCCCCTCCGCGCACCGGATTCCCGGTTGCTAGCAACGGAAGTCGCTTCCTCTTGTACGGGGAAGGGTTTCCCACTCGGGGCCTCGCCCTCAAATGTCTAGACATGAGACTAATCTGATGGTCATTCCGAAACCGAAACTAAAACCGGGAAAATTTCCCTTGTCTGAAAAACGGGGACGATTCCACTTTTTTGATTTTCTTAACGATTTTTCTAACGGGATCAAGAGACTAAACTATCCTTCACCTGATTAAACCAGATAGAAGGAAAACTATCACTGACTTAGTTTGAAGAATTCAATGCTTTTTTCCTAACCGAAATCAGGCACAGCCGTTGATCTAATCATTTGAGGAAATCAACGCTCTTTTCCTAACCGAAGTCTGGCACAGCCATTGATCTACTCATTTGAGAAATTCTTTAGGTTTTTATTCAACTACTCGAATTCTAAGCGTATTTCTATTATTTCAATTTAATTATTAAAACTCCACTGATTCCAACCTAGCCCCATCCGGCCCATGGGTTGGCCACCACCGGCCCATGGGTTAGCCACCACCAAAACCACTAGAATCGGTAGAACCAAAAAATTACTCACCCACCCATAATTGAATGCCTTTCTTCACTTTTGCTTTCGAATACAAATACCCACACACTCCTCTTTAAAACTTTAACATATAAAATAATCCATTGACAAACAGTTATCGGTTACAGATGTCATAACTCAAAAATTTAATCTAGTTCCTTATTTCGCAAAAAACAGTATCACTCTGGACTTTCCATTGAGACCAACTAGTCATCAGCAACAATAACGAGATCCAATAATAGATGACAATAATCATTTCGTCCATCATACATATCTTCCACAACATACGCATGGGTGTCATAGGCACCGCGAGCCCGGTGCATCTCCTAGTCAGAACCCTCCAGGATCCTCCTTAGGTGTCCTGGCACTTCACTTAGGGACCGCTTCGTTGGCCCTCGCCCAAAAATTTTATCTAATGGGTCAGGGCCTTAACTAGCTTTTCTATTTCGACTGAACCTGTAGGTCACATGGCCAGATCAAGGAAGGGACTTGCACTTGGTTCATAGAAATCACTGCTTTTTTCCCCTTAAGCGAGACACAACCACTGATTCTTTTCCACAGAACAAGAATCTTCATGGGACTTATTCTAACTAACGTAACTTGAACATATCTAACTGTATCGCAAGAATCCACCGGTCCAGCCTAACCCCAACCAGCCCATGGGTTAGCAGCCAACCGCCCAACCACGATGGGATCCCTTTATATAAAAATTTGGTAGTGTTTTGTCCTCGGTACGAGGGAAAAGAGTTCCCAGGCCCCCTAGCTGGCACTCAAGCAAAATACAAAATAGACACACCACTTACACACCCAATATGAAATTGCCTTTTTCACAGATTCAACTGTCTTTAAAACAGAATTGGAATGAAACCATAATGTTTCCATCATAATCCTCAAAATTCTAGTCTAATATTTTACAATCAAAATGTCATTTGGACTCTCCGTTGAAGACCAGCTAGTCAACCAAAGAGATCCAAATTCAAGTTCCAATTCATATAGATAATTCCCTATCAGCTCATCCATATCTTTCTCGACATACGCATGGGTGTCCTAGAAACCGCCGAGAGCCCGTGCATCGCCTGGTCAGAACCCTCTAGGATCCTCCTTAGGTGTCCTAGCACTTCACTCAGGGACCACTTTGTCGGCCCTTGCCCATCATACCGAATGTGCACCATTTTAACCATACCAAGGCTGGTGAAGACCTTGGCAGGCTTTGTTGTTGTTGTTGCGAGCGATGTCCTTTGACGACTCCCCACCAACTGTTGCAATGTAACTCTCCTTAGTTTAAACCATAAGCCAAATTCTTCCTCTAGCATTCTGGCGTAAGATAGTCCTTAAAAAAAACAAAGTTTCTATGCAAGTAAGAATATCCCGTTGGGTTTGATTCCACGAGACTCTTTTTCTCAAAATCCAGATTTTCTTAATGAAATTCACGAATCTCGTATTTTGATAATCTACCCATCAATTGCAATGAATTTTTGACTTATTTCTTGATGATTTTAGGTCTTAAGAAAACTTCTCTAAATCACCGGTAATCCATTCTTCGTGTAGTACTGAAGAAATGGGAATGGTCACAAGGTTTTGCTTAATTTCAGATTCGAGAGATAGGTAAGCATCTTATTGGCCCACCATTCTCACGTGGTTGTGGTCTAACCATAAATTACTCGGATTTAATCCTAGCTTTGATTCCTAAGGATTTTTCTTCTATTTATCTGATAAATTTACTAGGATTTTCAATCATAGAGAAAAATCCAAAATTATGAAAATTTATTCTTTCCTGGTCACAATAGAATTATAAATAGTTCTATTCGAGAATAATGGAATTTTATAAAGATAACTCTTTTTCTAATAATCCATTTGTGAATATGCATACATCATTTTATTGATTTATTGACATAGAAATATCTTAAAATATTCTTTTCTCCATTTTGATCCTCAACATTAATATACCATAATTTTCTACATGAAATTATGGTGAAACCTTCTCTTTTAACATTGCAATTAATTTATGCATTTTCTAATTAAAGTATGATAAAAATTTCTCTTTTAAATAAATAAAAATACCCATATTTAAAATATGCCAAAAGTTTCTCTTTTACTATTTAAAATATTTGTATCTAGAATATTATGGGAATTCCTCTTTTTGCATATAAATTTTTATGCATGTACATATATAAAAATAAATATAACAAAAATTCCTCTTTTCTCTATTTAAACAATTATGCATAAATACTATAAAAGTATTTTCCATAAATATGACAAAAAGCATTCTTTTAGCATAAAAATATCTATGCCTAGAATATGATAGAATATGATAGGAATTCCTCTTTTTGTATTAACAAAGTTATGCATAAACATAAATTCATTTTTAAAAAACATTTTGCCATAGTTTTGCTGCATTTTCTGAGAATTCTCAAAATTCTACTTTTAAATAAATACCCATAATTATGAAATGTGATAGGAAATCCTCTTTTAAACTAAAATTTTATTATGCATACATAGCATAAATATAAACATAATTATGATTAAATCTCTTGGTTACATACAGTGGTAATGAGATAATGATCCACAAAAAAAAAACGATGCATAATAAGAACATGCATGTGTCCTGCTAGGTAAAGGAGTAGCTAATTTTCTAACCTGCAAAGTTTGTACCAGTAATTTTGGCATACTCTTAGATGCCTATATGGTTTCCCTTTCCTCATTCACCCTTACATCATCCAAAATTGCCTCATCAACAATAGCCTGATGTGTGGGCTAAAATTGGAATAGATTTTCAGCCGGTATGGGTTGATTTTTACAACACCTTGTTGAGCATTCATTTTCTCCATATATGGCTGCCTGGCATTGTGCTCATTCGCATCAATCTACTTTCAGTGTTGTGCTTCTTTTTATCTCTCCTTGCTTGTTGTATCTGTGTGTGTGTGTTGTTACCTTTGTCTCCATTCCAACAAGTGGTATCAGGATAGGTTCTCTTGGCCATCATCACCACCCCCTTGCCATCCTTCTTCTTGAGCTGCTTTTTTGATTACCTTAGATTGAGCTATCCTCTTAGGTGGAAAAGAGATGCCCTATACGTTGTTGTTAACTATGTTAACAAAGCTTTTACACATTATAGGGGACATTTTGGGCACATTCAAGAGGCTTATTCACATGTAAAGTTTTTGTAGACATCCAAAGGGAGTGTTAGTTTGAACTATCTTTGTTCAATATTACGTTTTCTTGCATAGCAGCATACATTTTTGGTGTACAAAGACGGCCATCGTCATCTCATCGACATTGCATCTTTGAGCTCATCGTAATCTTTGACATCTTGTCATTGATTTCTATATTCCTTCTATTAACATTTCTATACTCTACACTTTTTCATTTTCATACTTTATCAGTTTCTTCGTCCCCATTAGTAATCTATTGGCAACCATTTTGGTTGTATTCATTAGTGGGCATTAATATAGTTGGGACCTTTGCAATTTACATCAAAAATTTGTTATTTGCAGGCTAAAATGGTAGGCAGTGATGTATTTGGGATGATGTCTATTGAGGATAAGCTTGAGAGACTAACTACTCGTTTTGTGGTTCTAATGATGCATCATGTATTGGTTGCCAAAGGGCTTTGGAATGTTGTTATTACATTGAGACACACCCTAGTATCTTGCCAACAAAGGATAGCACAAGTACTTTAGATGGTGATACTAGTTCATATATAATTGTGAGTGACGACCAATTCCACACCTCCCACAGTGAAACAAACAAGGTAGAATGGTAGGGATGCTGCATAGGCATATGAATTGGTGAAACAAGCAAGGTAGGGATGCACATGCATATGAATTAGTGGCACTTTTCTTGAAAAGGATCATTATTCCTCATAGTCACTCATGTAAAATTGTCAAGTAGGCTTTGGATGTGCTTGGTGTGCTTTACCAGACTTGTGCATAACAATGCACGAGTGACCTACTTGTGCAAGCAATTCGAGTCTGAGCATATGAACGAGATAGACATAATGGTGGTGGATGGGTTTCTCACAAGGATCAAAGATCTCAGAGAGCGGCTTGCATATATTGATGATGCCTATCCACACAGTTATTGGTGTCTAATATTCTCATCGCTTTATTGAATTCATGCTAGGGTTTTGCATCCATGCTTTGGGTCATGAGATGAAGGGCAACCCCAATGCCCTTACATTTGATGAGTTAGTAACTTGGTTATAGTGATCTTGCACAAGAAGAGTAATCTTGGCAAAACCAAGCTAATACACGTGGGAGATCAAGAATTCTGTCTAGTATGCATGAGGGAGATTAGGCATTCTCTCCCACTAAAAGGTAAAAGTAAAGCCTTTTCTCCATGTGGCTTTATCAAATTCATACCAAGGTTTTTCATCCATACTTTGGGTCATGAGGAGGGGCAACCCCAACGCCCATACATTTGATGAGTTGGTTGTACTCTTGCACAAGAAGATCAATCCTAGCAAAACCAAACTAATATACGTATGGGAGATCAGGCATTCTCTCTAGTATGCATGTGGGAGATTAGGCATGCTCTTTTCTAGTTAAAAGGTAAAGGTAAAGGCTTTTCTCCATGTCACTATAAGCCAAAGGCAAAATCAGCCTAGATTTTTGGGCAACAATGCCAAGAAGGGGGGTGATAAGCATAAGAAGGAAGGTAGATGTAACTATTATTGTTGGAAGCTAGGCCATTATATCAGTGTGAATATAGAAAAAGGCTAGAGAAGGAGAAGGAGAATACAAAAAAAGGCTAGAGAAGGAGAAGAAGAAAGATTTAAGCATGGATAGCTAATGTATTAGCACATAGTCAACAAACTATGCATGATTGGGCAACATTCATTTTGCACTAGAGTTATGGCCCTTTTGTCCATAATGTATGCATGCTAGTGATAAACCATCATGTCTGGTATTTTGATAGTGGTTCTAGTAAGCACATTACTTCTCAACATGATTGTTTTCCGCCCTTGAGTCTCCTCCTCAAAGAGGCACAATTGCATGTGCAAAAAACTCCTTATATCCACTAAAATGAGTTGGTAACATTGTGCTCATTGCTCTGCAAATGGTTGGATAATCACTCTCTTAGAAGTCCTATTTATTCCAAGTACTAAAAAGAAGTTGCTATTATTCTTTTCCATTGGTAGAGCATGCATAGTGGTCAAATTTCCTATGATGAAAAGTGTATAGTTCATAACTGGAGTGATGAAGACATCATTGTGGTATCTGGTACTCTTAAGCCAGGGGCTTTTACATGTTGGACATGTATGAGAGATTGGCATATAATTCTTTTTCAAATATTGCCACAGGCGCTATGAGTGGCATGGAGCTATGGTATGCCTGCTTTGGTCACTTGAATATTTGCAATTTGTTATGTCTTAAAAGGCAAGAGATGGTGTCAGAGTTGCCAAAGGTTGATATCCCTAACAAAAATGTGTGAGGGGTACATTTTGGGTAAGATGCAACGGGCATCATCCCCGGCAGACCACCTTTCCCATATCAACATAGGGGAGCCTCAGGTATTGAGGATGACCTTCATGATAGTGTTCTTTTCAAAGTTGATGCTGCTCTAGATTGGTACAGGGATATCCTTGCTTTTCTTTCTACAGGACACTTATATGGCTAAAAAAGGCATAAAACATCATGAAACGTTCCATCTCCATGACACGGATCTGTTCTCCCTCTCAGCCACACCATTTTGTCTTCCTCTCAACCACACCATTTTGTTGAGGTGTGTAAGGCATTGTGCATTGAAGTTTTATGCCTCTTTTAGCCATATACATGAAATTCCTTTGACATATACTCACCCTTGATTTGTATGAAGAATACTAAATTTACATGTACACATTTTTAGCCATCAAAACAAAGTTTTTAAAGCATGTAAAAATCTTTGACTTTGCTTTCAATGAATACACCCATGTGTGCCTAGAGTACTCATCAATAAAAGTCATAAAGTAGAGTTATCCTAACATGATGTTTGCCCGATCGGAGGAGGATCTCAAAGTCGAATTCTTGGAAGAGCAGTAGCCACCGCCAAACCCGACCAGCCACCTATGGTTTATTGAGAAGATACTTTAGGGCATGGTGGTCTGGAGATGACAATGAAGTGGGAGCCTAAGAGATAGTGGCAGAACTTCTTATAGTGGTGGTGCAATTCTGTTCAGCGGGTGTGAGGAGGCAGCTACATAATAGATGGGTCTGTCCATCTTGTATTTCTCACTGTACCGCACGATAACAGTGAGGTTCGCATCTGTATGGACATGGAAGATTATCATCTAGTCGGGTGGAATGAGGACGGGAGCTTTGGTGAGGTGCTTTTTAAGGTAGGATAATGCAGTAGAGGCCGGATTGGACCATTGGAAAATGGTGGGTGGCTGTGTAAGAGACACGTCGGCATACATGTCGATGAAATGACGATGGTAGCCAGTGTGTCCGACAAAAACGTGGGTGCCTTTTGGGCTAATTGGAGGAGGAAGACAGGATGGCAAACTGTTTTTTTCAGGTCCAGAGCCAAACCTTCGGAAGAGGTGATATGACCTAGGAGGGTGCCGCGGACTACTAAGAAATGACACTTCAAGGGGCTAAGGCAAAGTCGGGAGGAGCGACACTTGGCAAAGACTAAAGCTAATTTAGAAAGATGTTCTAAAAAGGCACACCGTTGAAATTAGAAAAATTATGTGAAAGTATGGAGAAAGCTAAGGAGGTACTCCCTGAAGATATTGGTTACAAGCCGTTTGGAAAGTGGCCAGAGCATTACACATCCCGAAGGGCATCTGGTTGTAGATATAGGTAGCCCATTGAGTGACAAAAGCAGTCTTGGCCCAATCATCCGAGTGGATGGCAACTTTGTTATAGCCACTAAACCCATCAATAAAGCTGTAGAGGGCATGCCTGGCCACATCCTCTAAGACCTGATCCATGAATGGAAGGGGAAAGCCATCCTTGATAGTAGCTTTGTTGAGAGATCAAAAGTCCACACAGACACAGATCTTATTGGTTTTCTTCTTTGGCGAGATCACCATGGGAGAAAGCCATTCAGAGTGTTCCACCGGAGAGATTATTTGGGCATCCTCCATCTTTTCCAACTCTACTTTGATAGCCTCTGCGTACTTTGGGTTGAGCTTGTAGGCGCGCCCACCACGAATGGGTTAAGTGCCCTCCTAGAGAGAAATGGTGTGGACACCAATGGTAGCTGGAACACCTTCCAAGTCTTACAAAGACATGCTTATAGGATTGGAAGAAGGCAGCAACTTGATTGAGGAGGGCAGGATGGTCCCAAATTCACTACATGATCGTGGCAATTTGTGTCTGAGAGTCTTACAGGAGGGCATGTGGAGGGGGTGGTTTTTCTGGGGAGGGGATGATTAATGGAAGGGATGGTAATCCTATAGTTCATGATAGGGTGGTACCTGTCATCCAAGGATCTTAATTACCACCTTTTCAAGATCTCTCAGAGAAGCTCATGGACCATCATACTTATTTAGGAGGCTTGGAAGCAGATGATCATTGGAAAGCCAACCACGGAGGCCAGCAGGTCTAAGTTGGGCAACCATGGTGCAGATTAGACTAAGGCACAAAAGCATATCCAGCAGCTTCTGCCTTTGAAATCTATTATTATCAGGTTTTGTTTTGTTCTGGCTTTCAGCCGTGATTATAAGTAATAGAAGTCTCCTTTTTGCAAAAAAATAAAAATAAAATAAATCTACACTGCACAGAGGTATCCCTCTTTCAAGTAGGTATGAGAAGATTCAAATATCTACACAGCTTCCACAATCTACACAACACAAAGTTATCCCTCTTTCAAGTAGGTAGTAGAAGCTGAATACTCTATTGAAGGTATTGATGGTGATAAGTTTTGAAATGTATTACTTTGGTCATAATCCTTTGTAGTAGTGCAAACATGCATGTGTGTTTTTCCCCCTTCTGCTTCTACTTGAATAAGCCAAGTTGCACACACCTCCTTTTATCCCCCTTCTCCTGCTTCTACTTGAATAAGCCAAGTTACACACACCTCCTTTCATCCCCCTTCTCCTACTTCTACTTGAATAAGCCAAGTTAACAATGGGCAATTAACCCTTCTACACAAAGTTTCAGAAAGCAATATATATATCTCTTCAAAAGCAAAATCCTTCCTACTTCTCACTAATTATTTGGAATCACTTCTCTACCATCTAGGGTTTTGTTGTTATGCTAGTACCATTTACATTAGGATTTATGCATATCCTTTTGTTTAGGAGAGAAGAGACTGCATGGATATTCTTTGTGGTGATTAGATCTATTCCAGATTCAACGGGGAAACCTCGCAGTGGGGAGACCCGATGTCTTGATTGCTAGACCACATTTATGGATGAGTGATGGTTATTCTCGCTAGTCCAATGTACATACGTGATGAAAAAGCACGGGTGGACCAATTGGGTGGCCAAATGGTGATACCAACCACACAAAGTTACACCCTCACTTAGCTTGGGTGTTCCTATAATAAAATTCATGGAAAGACTCTTTTAGGTGTCATCTCCAACCAATCTCGTAGACCTCCTATCTTAAGATGTTATGTCTTTGTCATGGAAAGACTCTTTTAGGTGTCATCTCCAACCAATCTCGTAGACCTCCTATCTTAAGACGTTATGTCTTTGTCACTTGACATTTCTGACAAAGACGAAATTCATGGAAAGACTCTTTTAGGTGTCATCTCCAACCAATCTCGTAGACCTCCTATCTTAAGACGTTATGTCTTTGTCACTTGACATTTCTGACAAAGACGTTATGTCTTTGTCACTTGACATTTCTGGCACTTAAATATATAAATTTGGACATCCTTTCCTGCGTGGCGAGAAAAGTACCACTCAATAACAACCCAAACCAACTCCATAGCCTGCACTCTAAGTAAGCTTCTAAACATGTGAAGCTTATCTATACCTATAATACCTTCATGAAGATGTCATCCAGCCTGATCCTCTGTGTTGATATGCACTAAATCCACATCACCTGCTACTAGAACCTTCTTCCTCACAAAATGATAATGCACCCTCAATGTGATCCCTCAACCAAGGGTAAGGTCACCTCTTGGGGATATCAATTCGTCAACCAAGCATAATCTCTACCCATCAATTATGTCAAAATACTAGTGGAAGTTATCCTCGCTCTTAAACATTCCAAGCTTGACTAAAATTTCGGGGTGAGTGATTATAGAGTTGTACATAATGAACAACTCCTAGCCTTATCAAGATCATGGCTAACGAGATATTCTGTCTGAGTCTCTGTCGTTGATTGGTATTGACGTGAATACTTCACCCTCCAGAGAACCACATATACCGACGTCGCTCTATTGGATCAGGAAAGTAATGATCCTCAAAGGAGCGAGTCTCACTCTGCTTCCTCGGGTTGTAGAGCGGAGTTGATGAGATTTTCGAAGGCAAAGGCGGTCATATCCTGACTCTGGGAGAGTCTAGGAATGCTAGACAGATTTGGGGTATCCATCTAAAAATCCAGTTCAATTTATGAGTTTTCAATTTATGAAGTTCATTTCAAACATAATCTTAACAAGTGAAAACATTATTTCCCAGATTTACTTTAAAATTTTAGGCAATTTTTGCTTCTGTTTTGTAAGTTTACAACAGCTCTCTGATACCAGCTCTATGAGTCCCCTCTGCCCCCCTCCGCGCACCGGATTCCCGGTTTGCTATCAGAGCGGAAGTAGCTTCCTCTTGCACGGGGGGCAGGGTTTGCCCTCTCGAATGTCCGCACACGAGACTAATCTGGTGGTGGTCATTCCGAAACTGAAACCGGGAAAATTTCCCTACGGGGATGATTCCACCTTTTTGATTTTCTTAACGATTTTTCTAACGGGGTCAAGAGACTAAACTATCTTCCACGACATACACATGGGTGTCATAGGCACCGTGAGCCCATGTATCTCCTGGTCAGAACCCTCCAGGATCCTCCTTAGGTGTCTTGCACTTCACTCAGGGACCGCTTCATCGGCCCTCACCCATCGTACTACCGGAAGCGCACCATTTTTCAACCATACCGAGGCTATTCAAGACATGGGCAGGCTTTGCCACGTGAGCCGTCCTTTGAACACTCCCCGTCAGCTATTGCAACCAAACTTCCCTTAGAAAAACATATACCAAATGCTCCCTCCTAGCATTCTGGCGTAAGACAGTCCTTTAGAAAACAGGGTTTCTATGCAAGTTTTCAGTTTGATTTTCTTTTGAATACAAGGAGTATTTCTTGAATCAATATCCCCAAAACTTCTTGATCGGAATTCTGCATTTCATACCAGAATTCCTCGAATTCTATAACCTTGATCCACAGATCAATTCGAAGGGTCTCAAACTTAGTTTTAGATTTGGCGGGAGTTTTGAGTGTATTTTTCTAAACTGGTCACACCTTCTTTCCTCGAAAAAACTGACGAAAGCGTTTGGTCTTGGTCATAGTCTGATTCAAGGTTCGAGTCGGATAAGATTTTTCCTGAACTATCTTTCTCGAAAAGATTTGATAATTTAGTTACTATTTTACTGAATTTCTTTCTTTGAATATTCACTTAATACTGATTTCTAAATTAGTTACGAATTCCAATGATGAATAAATTAATCATTTATCTGAATATTTTGATCTCGATAGATTTTTTGAATTTTTTTTTTTACAATCCGTGGGAATATAAAATGATAGAAATTTCTCTCTTAGAGTATTTAATTATTCATTTATCAAATACTCATCGAATTTAAACATAGAATTTAAGAGAATTCTATTTTTGATATAAAAATTCTTTATGCATCTATTTATGCATAAAAATCAATTTCAATGGGAATAACACTTTTATAAAAAAAATCCTTTTATGCATAAAATCAAACTTAATAGGAATAACACTTTAATAATTAAAAAAATTCCTTTATGCATCTTTCTACGCATAAAAATCAAATTTAATAAGAATAACACTTTTATAATTAAAAAATTTCTTTATGCATCTTTCTATGCATAGAAATCAAATTTAATACGAATAACAATTTTATAATTAAAAAAATCCCTTTATGCATCTTTCTATGCATAAAAATCAAGTTTAATAAGAATAATACTTTTATAATAAAAAAATTTCTTTATGCATCTTTCTATGCATAGAAATCAAATTTAATAAGAATAACGCTTATAATAAAAAAATTCCGTTATGCATCTTTCTATGCATAGAAATCAAATTTAATAATTAATATCAGTGATATCCATGCATGCATATTCATAGGTGAATATGTACATGGAGTAATTCAAATATTTCTTTTAGATGCAAAAGTGGTGGGAATTACTCTTTTTGGAATAACATAAAAACAAACTTTCTTTTTCACAAAATTCTGGAAAATTTTACCATAACCTCCTTTGTATGGCTGACCATTTCTCATTTTTATCTTTCTTCACTTCACTTAATTAACCCAATTTAGAGTTATAGAACTCTAAATCTACACAATTTTCTAAATTCAAGAGAGTAAACAATAAGAAAAGTTTAATTAATCACTTAGTTAATCTTTCTAGGATTAAGAAAGGTTGGAATGTAAAGAAGAGAAGGGGGTGGCCTTTTCATCAAAGGTATAGCATTTGAATTCAATTCAATCATTTGCAAAACATAAAAATCAAGAAAACCATAGATTTTTCATTAAAATTCATAAACAAAGTAAGAAAATTAGCTTACATGGAGCGTGTAAGCTCTCCTTTGGCTTAAGGGATTGAGGGTTCTACTCTTGTTTGAAGCAATAGTGGCCACCAATTCACTTTGGAGAGGATTAGACTAAAAACAATTGAATTATTAAAAAATTCAATGTAGATGGCTCAGGACAGGAGTAGAGTAACAGTGCATAAACACCATTAAGCTTTTACAAAAGGGGGAGGCTTCTATTTTTAGGAAAAAGTGAGCCTCTAACTAAGCAAACTGATTCTAGAATTTTCCAGATCAGTTTGGTCAATTTTTGACCATTTTTGGGTTAGTTCAGCTTACTTTTTGGATCTAGATTTGAAACAGGAGAGAGGAGAGATGAAAATAAATCATTTTATTAATTAAAAATTAGAGGTAATGATGAGAAAAAGGTGCCTACTTCATGAGGGGAGTGTTGAGATTCAAGCTCGATGTCAGTGTGTGCCAGCTATGATATGTGCTTGTATGTTAGGTAGCAGCATGTGTGAGACATAAATGACCGCGTCCATCTAGTCATAGTGTGTGGACATTAGCTAGGGTTAGATGTGTGTGGACACAACTCATAGTGTGTCTAGTGTATTATGGATTATGGCTTTATGCATTGTGTGAGAAGGGAGATGGCTTCCCTCTATGGTTAGGGTTTGCAATATACATTAATGTTTGCTCTTGTGTGTGTGTCTCCTCTCCCTCTACCTGTTTTTCAACATGGTATCAGAGCCTGGTGCTCTCTATTAGGGTTTATGAGTGAGTGAGAGAAGGGGGAGAAGAAGCTGTGAAGCTTGCCATTGAAGCTGTGAAGCTTGGAGCACACCGATTACTATCAGATCTGAGAGCTTGGCCTACCGGGTAAGGTCTACTAAACATCCTTGAGCGGATTGCAGGTGATTCAGACAGAAACAAAGCAAATTAGGGTTGCCCAAAGCAAAGGAAAAATTCTGGTTTTTGGAAGCTTTCCATTAAAGCTTGGAAGCGGTGATGTATGGTGAAAATAAATGCAAATCTGGCAAAGAAACATGTATCTAGCAAAGGAAGAATGTATTGGCAACTCATGTACAAGCCCTACACTGATTTTGGAGCAATTTTGATGCATTTGAATGAGTGAAATTTACTGGTTTTTGAGCTCTCACAAAATAGAGAAAAAGGGGCCAAATTTTGATGAAATTGGAGCAAATTTTTGGCAAAAATCAGAGCATTGATGGATTGCACACTTACCTAGGTGTGTTAGGCATCTAATAGCATCATCAATTAGCAACATAATCACTCGTAAATCCCTCTATAGTAGGCGGCGCAGCCCATACAGAGAAACAGGGCAGAATTTTCATCTTTTTGATGTTTTGCGAGGAGGTCGAATACCACTTGTGTGCTTGACATATTCCAAAATTGGGTTAGCAATTGGTTGCTACATACACTTGATAAGGAGGATATATGATTGGATTGATCAATTATCATCTATGGAGCTGGAAATGAGCTGATTAAACAGGCTGTCTACGTTGCAGTGAAACAGAGTGTGATTAATCGATCAATTACTCTCTGGTCTTAAACAATTGGTCTAATTCCTTTTACATGGAGTTAGTGGACATCATTGCTAAGCTAATGAATTCCTGGTTGCTCAATTTGGACAAGGATTGAAGAAATTAGAGCAAATTTACTATTGGTTTTTTTAGTTTTTTTGGTTTTTCTCAAAACAGAGAAGGGGGTTTGACAAAATTGATATCTACACATCTTGGATGGTGTTGATATTCAACATTGAGGTTGTTTAGGTGTCAATGCAAGTTATGCACACTTGATTAAACCACTACATTATAATTTGGAGCCTTGGAAAGCGCATCAAAGCAGGGTATCTTGGACTGTGTGAGCCAGTTCATTTTGGTGGATGCATACCGGTTGATTTTCTACATCAAAATTGAGGTTTGTTGACTACTTTGAAGTATCTGGAACACTCATTGGAGTGTGGTTGAGCTGAGGAAGGCTCGTTGATGTGTACAGAAGGTACATTTACATTGAGCAAATATGTTGGTGGAGAATCCAGTACAAATTGTGGGTGAAAAGCTAGATAGGAAGAACTTCCAGGCATGGAAGTACAGGATCAAAAGTTTTTTGATGAAAGGAAAAGGTTTTTGGAATCTCATTACAGGTGCTGAGCCAGAGCCGGCGGAACTACCCCGACAACCTACACAGCAGCACGTTATAGCTCACAAGCAATTGTTAGAAAGAGCATACAAAGTGTTGCATTATCTGTCTATATGTATTTCGGATACTATTCTCATACACATACATGATGCTGAGAATCCCAAGGATGCATGGGATACATTGGTAAAGTTGTTTTGATACAGACACTAGTGCTCGCAAGTCTCAGTTTGCGACAACAGATTCATAATGTGAAACGGAATAGAAGGAGCATCCATGATTATGTACAAGATATAAAGAAGTATGCAGATGCATTGGCAACAATCAATGCCCCCATGCCTGATGATGATTTGGTAGACATTACCTTGCGTGGTCTTGGTGGCAAGGAGTATAAATCTTTTGATACATCTATCTCGGTTCGGAGTACAGGTTTACCAGACTTTGATGAGTTGGTTTCACTCTTGCTTGTTAAGGAAATCAAACTCAGTGATTCCTTTCAGGATGCATCTACTAGCCATGATGATAATGGTCAGGCTTTCTATTCGCAAAGAGGTTTTAGAGGTAGGGGGAGATTTGCATCACGTGGCCGTGGTAATAGTCGTGGATGGCAGGACAGGTCATCACAATAGAATTTTCAGCCTACATATGGTGCTAGAGGTAGTCGTGGATATACACCTCAGAGAGGAAGAGGTAATCCTCGTGGTAGAGGACGTTGGCAAGGCCAACAAACATCTATGCAAGATGTGGAATGCCATTACTATGGGAAATTTGGTCATATGGCACGTGATTGTTTCCGCAAACAAAATGATTTGAGAGGGGGTAGAGCACAACATCATGGACATTATGCACAACATGGTGGTGGAAATTATGCATCAAGCAGTAATGATGGCACTGCAAATCACTTGTTTGCCATGAAACATGTTGTGGGATCTATGATGACAAATGCTGAAAATGATGACACTTGGTATATGGACTCTGGAGCATCAAACCATATGACTTGTCATGGTGAATGGTTTGAGCATATGAAGCCTATGGATGTGAAAGGCTATGTGGAGACAGGAGATGATACCCAGCATGCCATTACACATGTTGGACTTCTATCACAAAAAGCTTGGCCTCAGTTGGTCAAATGGTGGAACAGGGATTACAGGTTCGTTTCAACGAGCATGGTTGCTTCGTTGAGGAGTTCAAAAATGGATGTAGAGTCATTGCTAAAGGAAAGAAAGAAGGCAATTGTTTAAGCTAGATGCTGGAATTCCTGAGTTGAAATCAGCCATGTTCTCTAAAAGCCAAAATGTGGTACAGGACATTGATATGTGGCATAAGAGGATTGGACTTGTGAATATACAAAGGTTGAAGAACATGCAGACAAGAGGCATTGTTAGTGGGCTGCCTAGATTCAAGTATGATGGGAATATACATGTTTGTGAAGCCTGTCAGTTTGGAAAGCAGGAAAGGTTGCACCGGTTCTCACTTCTGAACTCATTGTTCTGAATTCTTAAAACAGGTGGGCTCCTGAATATTATGTGACATTCATTGATGACTTTAGCAGAATGACATGGATATACTTTCTCAGAGAGAAAAGTGAAGTGTTGGGAAAGTTTATGGATTTCAAAGCTTTTGCAGAGAAGCAATATGGCTGTTGGATTAAATGTTTGAGGACAGATGGAGGTGGTGAATACACCTCACATGCTTTTGAGCATTTCTTGAGAAAGCATGGCATAAGAAGACAATTGACTTGTAGGTATACACCTCAGCAAAATGGTGTGGCTGAGAGAAAGAATAGAGTCATTTGTGAAGTGGCCAGGGCGATGCTCAATGAAAAGAGCATGCCAGATTATTATTGGGCAGAAGCATGTGCTACCGCCGTGTATATACTGAATAAGACACCTACAGCAGCCATTCATGGAAGTACGCCAGAGATGCGGCTTACAGCTTATAGGCCAGACATTGGACACCTCAAAGTTTTTGGTTGCATAGCTTATGTACATGTGCCTAATGAGAGAAGGAGGAAATTGGATCCTAAGGTAGAAAAGTGTGTGTTTGTTGGATATGCGCACAGGATCGAAAGGCATACAAATGTTACAATCCACAAACTAGGCAAGTGGTTATCTCACGAGATGTGGTGTTTGATGAGCTTACTACTTGGTACAAAGCAAAGGATGAGGGTGTCATTGATTCTCTTGATGCTGATGTGCATGTGAACTTGCCACAAGCAAGTTCTAGTTCTACTTCTATGTCTGGGCCAGCAGTGTTGCCATATACATAGGCAGTGATGTGTGTGAACACACTTAGGACTGCCGGGGCACTTTTTCCCTCTTTTTTAGGAGGTTTTTTTCCCCGGCTTGTATATACGCCCATTATTCTAGGGCTATCTTATCTTTGTACATTGACACAATCTAATACACTTTGTGTTGTGTGCATTCTTGCTTCTTCTTCTCCAAGCTTTGTGTGCATTCCTGTAACCCTAATTCCAACAATTGGTATCAGAGCAGGCATCGGCTCCCAGGGCTACACCGCCAGCACCCTCCGACTCACGTTCTCCGATTGCGGTGAGTTCATGAGCGCTTGCAGGTCCCTATACTCTGCAAACAAGCCCATAGGGCTTGGCGTTCTCAGAATTTGCATCTGAGGTCGTTTCGGGCTCCGTTTTTGCATTTCAAGTCCTGCACAGGTGTTTTCGTCATTTTCTGCAGAAATTTCGATAGTGCAGTTTTCTGCAAAACAGGCATACGTACTCTATTGTGGACCGTGCTACATAGCACGAGTTGTTTTTTGTTCAGTCTGCTTCATTACAGGTAGCTTTTGCATCAGTTTCAGTCAGTGGCCATGGTGGCTGATAACAGCAATGATATATTTCGCATGTTATCTGCTGATGACAAATTGGATGGAGACAGCAACTACCCACTCTGGGCATACATGATGCAGCATGTTTTGGTTGCAAAAGGAGTGTGGAACATTGTGCAGGGTATGGATTTACGTCCAAGTTCTGTGGATGTAGGATCTGTTGAGGATGTTGCAGGTTCTAGCAGCTCTACTGTTGCTGCTGTTTTACCCACTGCTGAACAAGCTCGTTGGGATGGTAAAGCTACGCAGGCTCATGCCTTGATTGCACTTTCTGTCAAACGTAATATCACCCCACATATTCGTTCAGCTAAAACAGCAAAACAGGCTTGGGATATTCTAGCTGGTTTGTATGCAGGTCATAACAAGGCAAAAATCGCTTACCTGCGTAAAGAGCTAGAATTGAAGATTATGCAAGAAGATGATGACATGAATGTTTTTCTTGCTGAGATTAAAGATCTCAAAGAACAATTGATTTCTGCAGGTGAGATTATTCCTAATCATTCTCTTGTGCAGACTGTTCTTGATGCTTTACCTGAGACATATCAGACTTTTGCTTCCACGTGGAGACTTCTTAATGAGGACAGACCTGATGCTGTCAAGTATGATACTCTAGTCAACAAGCTCTTGCAAGAAGCGCAGTCCAGGCAAAACAGGGCCAGGCAGCGTGCAGTTGATCAAGCATTTATTGCTGCCCAGCAGCAGAGAAGAAGTGGTAAGGCAGCCCCTTCCACTGTTTCTTCTCCTATTAGTAGGTCTGCAACTTCTTCTCCTTCCACAGGTAGCAACAATAAGTCTGATAAGGCTCTTGATAAAGGCAAGAAAAAGACCAGGTGGAACTATTGTAAGGCAAATGATCATGTCATTAAGAACTGCCCTAAGGTAAAGGCTAAAGAGGCAAAGAAGAAAGAGTCAAATGCAGCCACAATAGCGGATGCTTCTACAAATGCAGATTCTGCAAATGTTGTGCATGATACAGAATGGGCGTTTAGCGTGTATTGCCAGTATGACCCATCTGTACATGATGCATGTTTGGCAGTTTCTATTGACTCTAATGTATGGTATTTTGACAGTGGTGCTACAAAGCACATTACCTCGCATCGTGATATGTTCACTTCTCTTGAGGCTGTCCCTAATGGGAATATTGTCACATGTGCCAATAATGCTTCTTACCCAGTGAAGGGCATTGGTAAAATTATGCTTACTGCTGTAAATGGCAGCGCTTTCACACTTTCAGATGCTTTGTATGTGCCAGGGATAAAGAAGAATCTATTGTCTGTCTCTGCGCTTGCTAGACTTGGACTTGTAGTCAAATTTGTGGATGACAGATGTACTGTTCATGATTTGACTTCTGGTGATACGATTATTGTATCTGGCACCTTGTTTTGTGGACTGTATAGGCTCAATTCTTATGACAAGTGTGTGGAAGATTCAGCAAATGCAGTTTCTGATGAAAAGGCAGTTTCAGATGCAAAACTATGGCATGCTCGTTTTGGTCATCTGAACTTTGCTAGTTTGCTGCGTTTGTAGAAATTTGATATGGTTGCTTCATTGCCCCCTCTTGAGGCACCATTGAAACATGTTTGTGAAGGCTGTATTTTGGGCAAAATGCAGCGTTCTGCGTTTCCAAAGGATGGTTCTATGCGGGCCACTCGCAAATTGCAGCTTGTACATAGTGATGTATGTGGGCCTATGCAAACTCCGTCATTTGGTAAACACTTGTACTTCGTGACTTTCATTGATGATTACTCAAGGCATGCATGGGTATATCCACTGAAGGCAAAGTCCGAAGTGTTTTTGTGCTTCAAACAGTTTTTTCTTATGGTTGAAAATGTATCCAATTGTACTGTGGGCACCCTCCGTTCTGATCGAGGGGGGGAATACATGTCTAAAGAGTTTGATGCATTTCTGGGTTAGTCGTGGGATAAAACACCAATGTACAGTGCCGTATACCCCTCAACAAAATGGTGTTGCTGAGAGAAAAAATAGGTCACTTATGGAGATGGCACGATGTATGGTCAAGAGCCAAGCTTTGCCACATGCATTTTGGCTTGAGGCTGTCATGTGTGCTGCATATGTACTCAACAGGTGTCCCACTAAGGCCTTGCAGTCTATTACTCCATATGAAGCTTGGCATGGCAGGAAGCCTTCTATTGGTCACTTGCGTGTCTTTGGTTGCTTGGCCTATGCTTTAGTGCCTGTGCAACAACGCAGAAAATTGGATGATAAGGCTGTCAAATGCATTTTTGTTGGTTACAGTGCTAAGAGCAAGGGTTACAGATTGTATCATCCGTAGTCAAAGCGTATCTTGATTAGTCGAGATGTTGTTTTTGTGGAAGATGCTGTGCAGCCTTTGTTATCATGTACCAAAGAGACAGGTGTGAGCTCACAGGATGTATTTGATACGTTGTTGCCTCTCTTTACAGGTGGGAATTCAAATGTAAGTCCTAATGAGGCAAATATTCAGCCTATGCAGATTTCAAACGACATCATAGATCAGCCTATTTCTGATGCAGATTTACAGGATGTAATTCATGAGGATAGGGCTGAAAATGAGCAAGCTAGAGGTATGCCAAATTGGCTGGTGCAAACCTTGCGTGATAGTAAGATTGATGCACCTATGACTAGTCGTACTCGTTCAGGTTTTCAGCATGCCTCTTATACATCAGATTGTTATGCTTTGGCTGTGTCTAGTATGTGTGAAGAGGAAGAACCTCTTTCATTTGATGAGGCACAAAATTCATGAAATTGGTTGGCTGCAATGCAAAGTGAATATGATGCTATAATGAAGAATGGTACATGGTCTTTGTGTGATTTGCCTATTGGTAAAAAGGCCATTGGATGTAAGTGGGTTTTTAAGTTGAAACGAAAGCCAAATGGCAGTGTTGATCGCTATAAGGCTAGACGCGTTGCAAAGGGTTATGCTCAAGAAAAGGGCATTGATTTTGATGAGACCTTTGCTCCCACTTGTCGTATGACTACCATTCATAGCATTTGTGCATTGGCAGCTCATAATGGTTGGAATGTACATCAGTTGGATATAAAGACTGCGTTCTTGAATGGAGATTTGCATGAGGAGGTGTATGTATCGCAGCCTCGTGGTTTTGTTCAAAGAGGGCAGGAAAACAAAGTGTGCAGGTTGAAAAAGGCTTTATATGGTTTAAAGCAAGCTCCACGAGCTTGGTATGAAAAGATACATGCATATTTGACTGCACGTGGTTTTCAGAATAGTCCAACAGAAAGCACTTTGTATGTTAAACGTGTGGATGATGTACATCTAATCATTGCTCTCTATGTCGATGACATGCTGCTCACAGGACCAAATGAGAGTCATATTGCTGATTTTAAGGCTGATTTGAATGCCTCTTTTGAGATGTCAGATTTGGGACATTTGCATCATTATTTGGGGATACAATTTAAGCAGTGTGATGGAGGTATTGCTTTGTGTCAGACAAAGTATATTGAGACATTGTTGCAGAAATTTGGCCTTGAAGACTGCAAGCCTATTGCTACTCCAATGGAGACAGGTTTGAAGTTGAGTCTTCATGATGCTGGAGATCACTTTGATGTCACACTCTATCAGACAGCTGTTGGTTGCCTCATTTATGTCTGCATTACGAGGCCGGACATTCAATTTGCAGTCTCACAGGTGAGCAGGTTTATGCATAGCCCAGGGTCTCAGCATTGGAAGGCAGTTAAACGCATCTTTTGCTACTTGAGTGGCACCATACATCTTGGGTTGTTTTATCCCAAGGGGGGATCGTTGCCGCCAGGTTTACATGCTTTTTCGGACTCAGATTGGGCTGGCTGCTATGACACAAGAGTGTCCACAACAAGCGGTTTTTGTTTCTCATGCATATCTTGGTTGAGCAAGAAGCAACCTACTGTGGCCACTTCTAGTTGTGAAGCTGAGTACATGGCAGCTTTCACAGCTACGGTTGAGTGTGTGTGGCTCAGACGATTTATGGCTGATTTGGGTGTTGGACAGGAGTCTGCCACCTCTATCTACACTGACAGTCAGAGCGCATTGGCAGTTGCGAGAAACCCAGTTTTTCATGCTCACACAAAGCACATTGAGGTGCATTATCACTATGTCAGGGAGAGACTCTCAGCAGGAGAGATCAGCTTGGCCTATGTGCCAACACAGGACAACCTCGCCGATCTTTTCACAAAGGCGCTTTCTCGTGAGAAGTTCGAAGCTTTCCGCAAAGCTTTGGGCTTGCTCCCCTTTGTGGATTGATCTACTTTGGGCATGGCACTCCCCTATACATGAGTGCCAGCTCTCGTTCACACCATCACTCCGAGGGGGGATTTGTTGCCATATACATAGGCAGTGATGTGTGTGAACACACTTAGGACCGCCGGGGCACTTTTTCCCTCTTTAGGAGGTTTTTTCCCCCGGCTTGTATATACGCCCATTATTCTAGGGCTATCTTATCTTTGTACATTGACACAATCTAATACACTTTGTGTTGTGTGCATTCTTGCTTCTTCTTCTCCAAGCTTTGTGTGCTTTCCTGCAACCCTAATTCCAACAAGCAGAGCAGAGGATGTGAGCACTGGTAGTGCTATGGATAAAGGAAAGAAGAAGGTTGAAGGAATTGGAATTACAGGTTATGAGTCGTCAAGTTCAGAGAGATTGGATGAGGAGCTTGGCATACCTATTTTTACGCACACCTGGTGCTAGGTAGGATAGATATGTGCCACCACATGCTAGAGTGACAGGTGTTCAGAGTGATCCGCATGCATTGCAGAGATCCCAAAGGGTCATATATCCAGTTGACAGGTTGACATATCGTGATTTTGCTATGCATTATGCATATATGACTTCTTTGGTGAAGCATGTGGAACCTACATGCTATACAGAAGCTATTGAAAAGCATGTATGGAAGAAGGCAATGGATGTTGAGATGGACGCATTGGTTCGTAATGATACATGGGATTTGGTTGCATTACCACAGGACAAAAATGTTATTGGTTGTAAATGGGTTTACAAAGTGAAATGCAAGTCTGATGGTTCCATTGAGCGACATAAAGCGAGATTGGTAGCTAAGGGTTATGCACAAACCCAAGGTTTGGACTATGATGAAACATTTAGTCCAGTGGCAAAGACGGGAACAGTGAGAGCAGTCATTGCTATGGCTGCAGCAAATGGTTGGGAAATGCATCAAATGGATATGAAAAATGCATTTCTAAATGGTGATCTACAAGAAGAGGTTTATATGGCACAGCCAGAAGGTTATGTACACCCAAGATATCCCACTCATATATGCAGATTGAAAAAGGCATTATATGGTTTGAAGCAAGCACCTCGTGCTTGGAGTGATAAGATGAGTAGATATCTTATCTCCCTTGGATTTCAGGTTTCTACAACAGATTCTTTACTCTATGTGAAGAAAACAGATCATGGGATTGTCTTACTTGTCATCTATGTGGATGACTTGATTATCACAGGTGATCATGGTACATATGTGATGCATGTCAAGAAAGCATTGAGTGGGCAGTTTGACATGAAAGACTTGGGTGAGTTGAGATACTTTCTTGGAATTGAAGTGATCAAAGACCATGCAGGTACATGGTTAGTGCAACGCCAATAGGCATTGGATATGTTGGCAGAATATGGCATGACAGGGTGTAAGCTAATGAGTACACCTTTGGAGCAGAATGTGAAGTTGCGGGCTGATTTTGGTGAGGAGTTGGATGATCCATCTATGTACAGAAAGATAGTTGGTAGTCTCATTTACATGACTATCACACGCCCGGATTTGAGTTATGCTGTGGGGCTAGTAAGCCAGTTTATGCAGAGCCCCAGAAAACCTCATTTGGATACAGTGAGACGCATTATGCGATATGTAAAGACCACTGCACATTATGGTCTTCTTTATGAGTGGTAAAGGCTTGGATATACATGGCTACACAGATGCAAATTGGGCAGGTAGCTCATATGACAGGAGGTCTACTAGTGGTTATGCCTTTACACTTGGAAGTGCCGTGGTGGTGAGTTGGAGTAGCAAGAAGCAACCTACTGTTGCTTTATCTAGTACAGAGGCTGAATACAGGGGTGCAGCCATTGCTACTTGTGAAGGAATATGGTTAAAGAATCTCTTGGCTAATTTGGGTGAGCCTATTGATGGCAAAGTTGTCATTCATTGTGACAACATGAGCAGGATCATACAGTTGGCCAAGAATCCAGTGTTTCATGCGCGGACCAAACACATAGAGGTCCATTATCACTTTGTCAGAGAGAAGGTGCTGGATGGTACACTTGATCCACAGTATGTGAAGAGTGAAGAGCAGGTGGCCGACATCTTTACAAAGCCACTTAGCAGGGAGAAGTTTGAGTACTTCCGTACTATGTTGGGAGTATGTGGGATGAGCTTGAGGGGGAGTGTTGAGAGCTTTGATAGCCCAAGCTCATCTACATCTTCATCTATGGCAGTACATCATGAGCTTGAGAGGGGCTGTTGAGATTCAAGCTCGATGTCAGTGTGTGCCAGCTGTGCCATGTGCTGGCATGTTAGGTAGCAGCATGTGTGAGACATAAATGACCGCGTCCATCTAGTCATAGTGTGTGGACATTAGCTAGGGCTAGATGTGTGTAGACACAACTCATAGTGTGTCTAGTGTATTATGGATTATGGCTTTACGCATTGTGTGAGAAGGGAGATGGCTTCCCTCTATGGTTAGGGTTTGTAATATACATTAGGGTTTGCTCCTGTGTGTGTGTCTCCTCTCCCTCTACCTGTTTTTCAACAGGGAGATCCCCACACTGAGGTGTCAAAATTCAGTTTTTTAATTCTTTTCTTTGGTCCTTAGTCCACTTTTCATCTTATGTGAGCATTTACTCATTTTTGGGGGGTTTTTCTTTTATTCTTCAATTTATCTCCTCCGTACATTTGGATAAATCTCATTGGCCTATCAAACCTTTGTTTGGACCTTAATCCAAAATTTTCTGAAAACAGGGGCCCTTAGGCTTAAGGTCTTTTGTCACATTATAATTTATTTGTAATGCACCTTAGGAATTTCTTTTTAAACTTCTATTTTGGGGGAATTTATTTTAATAAGAAGGGATATTTTTTCATCCAAAGATATATAAAAACTGAGTTACCTCTCTCTAGAATATTTTCTCTCTCTAGACCAAAACAGGTAGAAACAAGATCTTTTATTATTCTGAAAAGGGGATTGATTATAGGGGAAGAAACCGGACATCTTGAAGGGCTGGGGAGGAATCTTACACTCTTTCAGTGGACTGCTATGTGTCATAGTGCTTTTGATAAGTTGAAGACAGCTTTAGTAATCAACCTTGTGTCCTTAAACTACTAGATTTTTCTAAACCCTTTGAGGTAGTTATTACAGATGCCAGTGGTTTTGCCCTAGGAGGTGCTCTTATGCAAGAAGGTCATGTAGTAGCCTATAAATCCAGAAAGCTTAGAACGCATGAGAGAAATTATGATGTCCATGACTTGGAGTTACTCTCAGTAGTTTATGCTCTGAAGTTGTGGAGACATTATCTCTTGGGACAGAGATTCACCTTGATGACAGATCATCAAAGTCTGAAGTGGATCTTCACCCAAAGGGATCTCAACATGCATCAAAGAAGATGGATGCAGACCCTGTAGGAATTCGACTTTGAGATAAAGTACCGACCAGGGAAAGAAAATGTGGTATCCGATGCGCTCAGTAGGAAAGCCTCCTTGCTTGCAATAAATTGGTGTCAAATCCATTAATCAGTGAGGCAAGAGAGAAAACCATGCAAGACAGATTCTTTGCCCCCATTTCTACCCTACTGATGCAGGAAAGCAAGACTCCTTAAGAAATGAGTCGAGTTCTTGGGTACAAATTGGACAAAGGATGCATGTATTACAACAATCGGCTATGCATTCCTAATGATGAGGAAACAAAAGGAAAATTTCTGAGGGAAGCCCATGATAGCCCGATAGCTAGACATCCAAGGTTCATAAAGACCTACATGTCTGTAAAGAAGAGCTTCTTCTGGCCAGGACTCAAAAGGGATGTACTCAATCATGTACATCAGTGCTTAACATGTCAAAGAGTCAAGGCAGAAAGGGTTAAAATGCTAGGTAAGCTGCATCCCTTGGACATTCCATAGATGAAGTGGAATGTATCAGTATGGATTTTGTTACTCGATTACCATCAGTGCAATCAGGTTACAACTCCATTTTTGTGGTTGACAAATTAACCAAGGTTGCCCATCTGATTCTAGTAAAAGAAACCTACTCTAAAGCAGTGGATCTTGCAGAGTCTTTCTCAAGGAGATTTTCAAGCTGCATGGCTTACCCAGAAGAATAGTGAGCGACAAAGATTCTAAGTTCACATCAAGGTTCTGGACTACATTCTTCGAAGCAGTAGGAACTTCCTTGGATCTCAATATAGCTTATCATCCAGAGACAGATGGTCAAACTGAAAGAGCAAACCAAGTAATTAAAGATATTATTCGATCATGCTATGGGAGGGAACCCAAAAAGTGGCTAAGCTACTTACATCTAGTGGAGTTTGCTTACAATGGCTCGTGTCACCGAAGTATTGGGATGAGCTCTGCACAGCTAGCACAGCTGTAAGATTCCTCCCTGCAGCTTTTGAGGTGTACAGGTGTAAGAACCTCCCCTTCTGATCTTGTAATTATTCCCCTGTCTAAAATAGAAGAAAGATCCTATTTTATCCTGTTTTGGCCTGGAGAGAGAAAATGTCTAGAGAGAGGTAATCCAAAATTGAGATATTTTTGAAAATAAAATCCTCCTAGTGTCTAAAATGGTTTTTCCTGAAATAGAAATTCAAAAAGAACTCTCCAATGTGCAATTGGAATTAATTGAAAATGTGTATAAAGGACCTTAGCCTAAGGGTCTAGATTTTCAGAAATTTTTAAATTATGGTCCAATTAAGGTTCCTATGGGCCAATAGGATCAATCCAAGTGTGGGGAGGAGATAAATCCAATGAATAAAAGAAAATACCCAAAAATGAGTAAATGCCCACATAAGATGAAGAGTTGACTGAGTACAAGGTTTATTAGTTAAAAACTATGAGATATTACTAAAAAAATGAGATATTTTGGTATAATGATACATTTTTGACACCTTGGTAAGGAGGGGGGAGACTTCAAGGAGGCGTCTATTTCACACATGTGGTGGAGTTTTTAACTCAAAAAATTGTGATATTTTTTATCTCTCCTCTCTCCTGGATCAAACCAAATCAAAAGGGAGCCAAACTAGATCCAAATCAAAAGGGAGCCAAACTAGGTCCAAATCTTGTCCAAATTCAGCCAAACTGAACCTGGAAAATTCTAGAACCTAGTTGGACTTGGTTAGAGGCCTCCCTCACCTATAAATATATCCTTAGTCTTTTGTAAAAAAAATCTATGAACTATACCATGCCAGTATTATATTAAAATAATGATATTTTTTATTATCCCTTTTAAAAATCCTCTACTTTTGGAGAGAGTGGAGCCTCTCTCTCTCTTCAACCATCCTTGGAGCTTTGCTTTCAACACACTAACTAATTGATTGGTTGGGGGCTTCTTCTAAGATAGAGAAGCAAGCAAAAACAAGAGGAGGTAAAGTGTAATTTTATGGGTTTTCTCTACTATTATCAATGTTTTCACTTCTCAACCCCTCTCAAGCTTGAGAAGTTTCTAAATTAAGTGTTTATAATGCAAATAAAGATTTTCTTAAGAGTTGTAATGAATAATTAAGAAAAGTTTACATTTATGCTTAATTAGGATGATTTTTATGTTTATCTCTCTCTCCCCCAAAGAATGGTCATTCCTATGACCAATTCTCTATTCAAATGATGCTTCTCATTGATAAATTCTCAATTCACAAATCAAACTCTAGACTTGTGAAGCTAGAGGTTAAGAAAGTGGCTTTTTATACTTTTATGCTTCTAAAATTATGATAATCTTATGATTCAAATGTTGAGAAAACGTGGTGCTCATGCTAGATCAAGTGTGTGGAGGAAAAGAACTCACAAAATACAAGAAAACTATCTTGCTTATTAAGTTGTTTATGAATACAACTAGGCCTTGCTCAATACAAAATGCCTCCTAGCTCCACCTTTAAATAGGTGAGCTAGTGGACCTTAAGTCCCTTCACACTCACACCTTTCTCTTCCCCTT
This sequence comes from Cibotium barometz, assembly GCF_041138505.1. Taxonomy (NCBI): domain Eukaryota; kingdom Viridiplantae; phylum Streptophyta; class Polypodiopsida; order Cyatheales; family Cibotiaceae; genus Cibotium; species Cibotium barometz. The sequence goes on from NC_141085.1 coordinate 24,284,331, forward strand.
CTACATAACCTTAGTCTCTTAATACCCCCCCTCAATACCAACTATGAAAGAATGGAATAGGTGGTATTGGACATAGGTTGCCTTTATAACATTAGGCATACAAGGATGTCATGGTGGTGTGGTTATCTAGGATTTACAAATATGTTCCTAGAGCCTTAGAGGCTAATACAATGATGCCATCTAAGTCTTTATTTGATGTCGATGAAGATGTACACCTCAATGATGGTGCACCCCACTCTTTGTGCTTGCTTGACCTCTTGTAGTTAACATGCTTTAGACATACATGCCATTGCTTCCACATGCTTTCCACCTTGACCATTCTCACACAATGATCAAAACAAGGCTGCCACCCTTGCTTAAGTGGTTTGCTTATAGATTTTCCTTCAACATGCTTGATGCTTCCTTTAATACCATACCTCCTCCATGGACAATGAGGTAGATTTATATGGGAAAGAGAAAGGGAGGGTCTTACCACTTGCCTTATGAATTGGTCAAGGGCAGTGTCTACTCCACAATTACAACAACTTTTGTGCATGTTGGTTACATGATACCCATTAGGGTTTGAAGATACAAGCTTAATGAAAGTGAGTAAAAGGTTGAGGTAAATGCTCAAACTAATAAGGTACATCATCCTTGGCTCAAGAAGGAGAGGGCATGGCTCATAATGTTGCCAATGCCTCTTACAAAGACAATGCCAAGAGATGTTTAAAATCATGACAAACAACAAGGTAGAGCACTTAGTGATGCTATGCTCAACCTTACAAGTCATCTTAGACGATGAAAATGTTGAATATGTAGCGGAATAACATGCCTTGGGCTTGGAAAATGAGAGCATATGGCTTATGACATGCCTATGCTTCTTAGAAACAAGAGCCTCAAGGGTGATACACAAAACCATTAAAGATGAGCACTTAATGTACATGCGCCCAAATTTAAACCACTCAAAAATCTGAGTTTGTTGATGAAAAACTAGAAATCTTCAACCTATTTGGCTTATGGGATGAAGACAATGGCTTATGGTTGCACCACTTCTCCTTGGAAGAAACGGGTTGACGATGAAGACTTGTAATGTGGCACTTATGGTGTGTGCCCGGTCTCCAATATTGATGAAGAAGAGACTCTTTAGTGTTAAAGACCTCCTCCTTTGATGGCTAAGACCACATTAGTGTTAAGCAACACTTTGTTTGGTGATTAAGATCACCATTAGTATTTTAAAAACACGATTAGTGCTTAGGAGCACATTTTTAGCATTTAATGATGCTTGTATTAGTGATTAGATTCACCATTAGTGTTTAATAACACTCTTAGTATTTAAAAACACCTTAGAATAACTCCCCTTTGCTAGATTAGAAGCTTTATTAGTGTTAATCAACACTATTACCTTTGAAACCTTGAAGGTGATGTTGATGATGGAGCTTGATGAGAATGAGGCTTATGGATACCTCATGTGGTTGGTCACCGCTTCAAAATCAAGATGAAGGATTAGCAACAATCATTCACAACATCACTTGGGTGATTAGAGCAAGAAGGGAAGGATTAGAGCAAGAAAAAGTCAAACTTGAAGCTTTAATGGAAAGCTTCCATGGATTTTGAAGAAGGGCCGCCTGGGTTTTTGCTTGTAGTCGGCACGTCAGACCTCCAATCAAGCTCAAATTTGAGCTGTGGACTCTTGACTCAATGAGCTTCACAAGCCCTAAGGCTATGCAGCCTGTAATAATGGACTGTAGGCACGGCGTATTGCTGTACGACCACGTCTACAGCCAGAAACTGCATCGGGCTGCACCAATCGTAATGCCGCCGCGAGGAGAGAAGGAATCAGTCGATTGACAGTACGAATGCATGCGCCCAGGTCTCCTCTTCATTTCCCATGTTGAGATCTCCCCGAGGAGATATGGCCTCTACAAGCTGGTAGAGCTCCTCCACTGCCAGGGGGTTGAGCTCCACAAGTAGAAGATAAGGAAAAAATGAAAAAGAATGACCTAATCTACACCACAAGGGGCCTAATCAACCTAGGCTAGATCATGCTAGATCAAGTGTGTGGAGGAAAAGAACTCACAAAATACAAGAAAACTATCTTGCTTATTAAGTTGTTTATGAATACAACTAGGCCTTGCTCAATACAAAATACCTCCTAGCTCTACCTTCAAATAGGTGAGCTAGTGGACCTTAAGTCCCTTCACACTCACACCTTTCTCTTCCCCTTCTACATAACCTTAGTCTCTTAATATCAAATCCATAAATTGGATTAAAGTTTAGAAGATAGTTATACCATCATAATTGTATTACTAAGTTTATTCTTTTCAAAAATATTAAAAATTATGAGTAATAGCAGTGGAGCTATGGTAAATTTTTTAAGAAATTGATACATAATTTATTCTTATGCATAACGTGAAAAGAGGACTTCCTACCATATTCTAGGATTGGTCATCCTATGCTAAAAGAATGATTTTCGTCACATTTGATGGAAAACTAATTTTTAAGGTTTATGCATAATTAAATAATTAAGAAAAGAGAAAATTATGGTAATTTTATTTAAATGATAAAAGAGGAATTTCCATGACATTTGGAATTCAATCATTTAAATGGAAAAAGTGAAATTCTTAGCATATTAGAATTAATGGATATTTTATTTAAATTCAAAGAGGAATTTTAGATACATTTATTTTATGCATGAGAAATATTTAAATGATAAAAGAGAAATTTCCATGACATTTGGAATTCAATCATTTAAATAGTAAAAGTGAAATTCTTAGCATATTGGAATTGGATATTTTATTTTAGATAAATTTATTTTATGAGAAATATTTAAATGATAAAAGAGAAATTTCCATGATATTTGGAATTCAATCATTTAAATAGTAAAAGTGAAATTCTTGGCATATTGAATTAATGGATATTTTTATTAAAGAAAAGAGGAATTTTAGATAAATTTATTTGATGATAAAAGAGGAATTCCCATGACATTTAGAATTCAAGCAATTAAATGTAAAAAGAGGAATTCCCATGATATTTGAGATCCAAGAAATTAAATGTAAAAAGAGAAACTCCCATGATATTTGAGATCCAAGAAATTAAATGGGAAAAAGAGAAATTTTTAGTATAATTCAATTTATGAATATTTATCAAAAGTGAAAATATGGGTAGAATTGATTTTTGTAAATCCCATGAATTCTTTTATTCAAAAGAGGAATATTGAATATAATTCATTTGAGAAATTGAGAAAGAATATGGAAATAGTCATAGAGAAAAAGAACCTTTTATCTAAGCCAAACAATTGGCAGAAATTTAGAAAAAGTCCCATTATCGGTATCGAAGTAGGAAAAGCTACTAAATGGGAATAAGATCTGAATGGGATGCGATAGGATGTGAATGGATGTGATAAGATGTAAATGGGATGTGATAGGATGTGAATAGATATGATGAGATGTAAATGGGATGCGATAAGATGTGATGAGATGTAAATGGGATGCGATAAGATGTGAATGGGATGTGATAGGATGTGAATAGATATGATAAGATGTAAATGGGATGCGATAGGATGTGAATAGATGTGATAAAATGTAAATGGGATGCGATAGGATGTGAATGGATGTGATAAGATGTGAATGGGATGTTATAGGATGTGGTGTGATGAAAATGAATGTGGATGAGATGTGAAGTAAATGGATGTGGATGTGAATGATGAGATGAGAATGATGTAAATGGATGTGGATGTGTATGTGAAAGAATGTGATGTAAATGGATGTGGATGTGTATGTGAAAGAATGTGGATGTAAATTGATGTGGATGTGTATGTGAAAGAATGTAATGTAAAGAGATGTGAATGTGAAAGTGATGTGGATGTGGATGAGATGTGATGTGCTGAAAAGAGATGTGGATGTGAATGTGATGTGAATGTAGATGAGATGTGATGTGATATGAGGGGATGTGGATGTGAATGTGAATGTGATGTAGATGTGATGTAATGTAAAGAGATGTGGATGTGAATGTGATGTGGATGTGGATGAGATGTGATGTGATGTAAAGAGATGTGAATGAAATGTGATGTGATGTGAATATATGTGGATGTGAAGTGATAAATGTGAATGTATGGATAGATGTGGATAGTCATGCATGTGAATGATTGGATGGATGTTGATGAATGAGATGGGATGTGTATGAATGAGATATGATGTCGATGTGATGTAAAGTGGATGGAATGAATGAGATATGATGTGGATAAATGTGGACGTGATGTAATGTGGATAGAATGTATGTGATGGAATGGGGATACAATGAATGTGATGAATGTGAATGGATGTGATGTGATGTGAGTCGGGATAAGTGTGAATGGGTGAGATGTGATGTGAAATGGATGTGATGTGATATGATGTAAATTGGGATAGATGTGAATAGATGATATATGAATGTGAATGGATGTGAGTTGGGATAAGTGTGAATAGGTGAGATGTGATGTGAAATGGATGTGATGTGATATGATGTAAATTGGGATAGATGTGAATGGATGATATGTGATGTGAATAGATATGATGTGATGTGAATGGATGTGATGTGATGTGAATCGGGATAGATGTGAATGGATGATATGTGATGTGAATGGATGTGATGTGATGTGAATCGGGATAGATGTGAATGAATGAGATGTGATGTGAAATGGATGTGATGTGATATGATGTAAATTGGGATAGATGTGAATGGATGATATGTGATGTGAATGGATGTGATGTGATGTGAATCAGGATAGATGTGAATGAATGAGTTATGATGTGAATGGATGTGAATCGAGATAGATGTGAATGAATGAGATGTGAGGTGAAATGGATGTGATGTGATGTGGATCGGAGTAGATATGAATGGATGAGATGTGAATGAATGTGATGTGGATATGGGTAGATGCGAGTGGATGAGATGTGATGAGTGTAAATGTGGAAAGATGTGATGAGATGGAAAATGATGTGATTGGATGAGAATGGATGAACGACGATGGTAATACATATGATTGGACTTGGATTAAGTAATGTGGATTGATGTGGAACAATGTGGAAAGACGAGAGTTTGTTATAGAAACTGTATTTATGACCTGTTTTTAAATGACTGTTTTATGTCAAGAATGCTGGGGAAGCATTTTGACCGTCTTGTGAATGAGGTCATGGAGACATAAGTGATAAAGTTGCAATAGTTGACGGAGGGTCAACGGAGGACGTCTCGCGTAGCATGGTGAGCCGAGGTCTTAACCAACCTCAATTCAATTTAAATGGTGAGCTTCTGGTACGGTGGATGAGGGACCAAGGAAGCAGCCTATGAGTGAAGTGCTATGTGACCTGCAAAGGATCCTAGAGGGTGCTGACCATATGGTGTTCGGGCTCTGGGTCACCAAAGATAACCACGCATGTGTCGAGGAAGATATTGGAACAAGGAGTAAGAGTTGTTTTCTGAATTCGGGCATGGAACTGGTTGATTGACATTGTTAGTCCTCCAACGGATGAGTCCATGGCTCTTTTATATGGATCTGTTGGTCCATTTGGATTTTTATAAGTGAATATATTTCAGGGTACTATGATCTAGGAACTATTGAAAAGGCCCCTGAGTGGACAGGTGGTGAGCGTTCTGGTTGCCAATGATGCCATAGGTACACCAATGAAAGAATGATTGGAAACTAGAATTCAATCGGATATTTTGGAGGATTATGATCAGTGATACTATGATTTTATTAAAAGATTGTTTTAAAGTGAGCTAAATCTGTGAAACAGGCAATTTCATATTGGGTGTGTAAGTGGTGTGACTATCTTGAAGTTTGCATCATGAAGCACCGACTAGGGGGCCTGGGAACTCTTTTTCCTGGTACCCGGGACAAAACATAACCAAATTCCTAAACGGATTCTATCACTACAGTTGGTTGGGTGGTTGGCTAACCCATGGGACTGGATGAGGACTAATGGATCCCTAAAATGAGACTCAATTCTGTTATGGTACGATAGATGTAGTAAATCCCAGACAGTCCTTGTTCTATGGAAAAGAATCAACGATGTGCCTCTCGATGAGGAAAAAAGCGTTGGTCTCTATGATCCAAGTGCAAGTCTTTTCCTTGATCTGACCATGTGACTTAAGGGTTCGGTCGGATCAGTTCGGCTAGTTAAGGCTCTTGACTGCGTTAGAATAAAAATATCATGGAGGAATCGCCCGTGCTTTATGGGAGAGGGAAGTTTTTCCAGGTTTGGTTTTGGAAGAACCGAGGGATTAGTCTCATGTCCAGATATCCGTAGGCGAGGCCCTGAGTGAGAGGCTCTGTCCCGCATAAGAAGTGCTACTTCCTGTAAGATTCCTCCCTAGCCTTCGAGGTATGCAAGAGTAAGAACCTCCCTTTCTGATCTTAGAATTTATTCCCTCTCTAAATAAAAGAAAGATTCTGTTTAAAAAAGGAAGACCTTTCCCCAGAATACTTCTCAAAAGTCCCACCTGTTTTAAGGATTATTAACGATGAGTTCAGAAGTGAGAACCGGTGTTTTGGATGCCAAGGTTTTGGTCATCAATTAAAAGACTGCCCAGGATCGATAGAAGCAGTATGCAGATAAAATGAGGACAGTCAGAGAATTCAAAGAAGCAGATATGGTCTTCATTCGAATACGGCCCAAAAGAAGTTCTTTATCTCTTAGGAAGTATAAGAAGTTATCCCCCAGATATTGTGGGCCATATCGGATTTCAATGAAAGTAGGTGACTTAGCGTACGAGCTTTTTCTACCTCATCATCTCAAAGTTCATAATGTATTTCATGTGAACCTTCTATAGAAATATGTGCCAAACCCAAATCATGGAAAGACGGTAAAACTTCAGTGAGACAAGATACCGTTGGCTTCTAAGTTACGCTAGCTCCTTCCTTTATTCTAAGTTACGCTAGCTCCTTCCTTTATATAAGTCGTAACTTCTTTTACTTGCCGCTCGCAGTAATCTTACTCCCATCGATCTCCTTTCTTTCTTAATCTCCTTAGTTTTATCCATGACGATTTCTCACCTTCAAGACGCAAGTGAGTCTGTGAAGAAGGATTTTATAGAACTGTATGAGCGCTCACTTTTCCCTCACTTGGGAACTTCTGTAGCTCAGACCAAATGGCGGACCTGTCGAGATATAACTAGGGTAACACTGTGGGGGGCGACAGCACTTTCGTAACAATGTTTGCTTGGCGATGGTTATTGAAGCCTTGGGTTTGGGTCCCCGATACTATTGTGTGATGAGATCAAGGCATGGTGGATTTTCTGAGCGGGTCTTCTTACTAGCATGTTTTCTTCCTCACCAGAAGATATGCCTTTATCCTGTTTTTGGCTTGCCTCTCAGAGGTCCTTTTAATAGGTCACCTCATACCAATGAGATAGGTGCTGCAATAACCGGCCGCATAGATGAATTACCTTATACGTGTGCAGCTTGTGAGAGCTGCTTTTGTGACCATATGATGGACGGGCTTATGGAAGTGTAAAAAGTTCTTCTATCTTTACTGTATATATTCCAAGAATGAATAAAGTTGAAATCTTTGTTCTTGTCTTGAGTCTTGCTCTCTTTGAGACTTTTCTTGGTGGTTAATCTTAATTAAAAATTTTCTCTCAGTCTCATATTCGTGCAGCTTGCGAAATTACCCCCAGTTTGCGAGATGAGGGCATCTCGCGTTTTTCAAAGTGGGAGAGAATGTAAGATTCCTCCCCAGCCTCTCAAGATGTCCAGCATCTTCCCCTGTAATCAATCCCCTCTTCACAAATATAAAAGATCTTATCTCTGCCTATTTGACATAGAGAGAGAAAATATTCTAGAGAGAGAATATTCAGATTTTTAATATTTTTGGATAGAAAAATATCTCATCTTATTAAAATGAATTCCCCTGAAACAGAAATTCAAAAAGAACTTTCCAATGTGCAATTGGAATTAATTAGAAATGGGTATAAAGGACCTTAGCCTAAGGGTCTAGATTTTCAGAAATTTTTGGATTATGGTCCAATTAAGGTTCCTATGGGCCAATAGCATCAATCCATGTGTGGGAAGGAGATAAATCCAATTTTGTAAAAGAAGATACCCAAAAAATGAGTAAATGCTCACATAAGATGAAGAGTTGACTATGTACAAAGTTTGTTAGTAAGAAACTATGAGTAATTTTAATAGTATGAGATATTTGGGTATAATGATTTCATTTTGACACATATGTAAGGAAGGGGAGTCCCTTCAATACTCACATAAGATGAAGAGTTGAAAATGTAAAAGATGAAGAGTTGAAAATGTACAAGGTTTATTAGTAAAAAAACTATGAGAAATATTAAAAATATGAGATATTTTGGGTATCCAAAAATGAGTAAATGCTCACATAAGATGAAGAGTTGAAAATGTACAAGGTTTATTAGTAAAAAAACTATGAGCAATATTAAAAATATGAGATATTTTGGGTATAATGATTCCATTTTGACACATATGTAAGGAAGGGGAGTCCATTAAAGGAGGTGCATATTTCACATGCTTGAATGAGTTTTAAACTCATAAAAATTGAGATATTTCATCTCTCCTCTCTCCTAATTCAAGTCTAGTTGCAAAAAGTTAGCTCAACTGACCTAAAAATGGTCAAAAATTGACCAAACTGAGTTGGAAAATTCTAGAATCAGTTTGTTTGGTTAGGAGCTCACTTTTTCCTATAAATAGAGGCCTTCCCCTTTGTTGAAACTCAACAATGTTTAATGCATTGTTACTCTACTTCACCTAAGCCAAGAACTGTGAATTCATTAATAATTCACTAGTTTTTGACACTTCCCTCTTTCTTCAATCCCCATTGGTGGCTCCATCAACATACTAAACCAATTGATTGGTTGGGGGCCTCTACCGTGAACAAAGAATCAAGCAATTTGTAAGGTAATTAGTGAATTTTGATCATTTTCTATAATTTCTCAATGTTTCTCTCTTCTCAACCCCTCTCAAGCTTGAGAAGCTTAATTGGAATGGTTTTTGAATGCTATTAAAGTTAATTGATGAATGGTAGTACTTGAATTACATAAATTGATGAATGTTATTGAAGTTAATTGATGAAAGATAGTAAAGAATTACATAAATTTTCATTTATGCTTAATTCTAATGGTTTTTATGTAAATTCTCTCTCTCACTCAAAGAATGGTCATTCTCATGACCTATTCTCAATCCAAGTGAAGCTTTTCATAAAGCTTTTTCCTAATTTAAGATTAATCTATGCTTGAGGCCAAATTAATGGCTTTTTTCTATGCTTTTAGTTTATGTATTTCTTGAATATTGATGATTCAATCCATTATGGGTTAATGATCCAATTAGGGATCATTCTAATCATTCCCTTAATGATAAGCTTTATCCTTCTAAATAATTTGAGATTTATCAGTCATAGCAGCGGAGCTATGGCAAAATTTTTATAAAAATTACACATAAAATAATTTCATTCAAAGCATGAAAAGAGGACTTCCTACCATATTCTAGGAATTATCATCCTAGATTAATTGAAAGATATTCATTGTAATCATAGAGAAATTGATTTTTATATTATGCATAAAAGATTATTATTTTAACATAAAAGTGTTACTTTTATCATAATTGGATTTCATGCATAGAGGTATGCATAAAAGTTGATTATTTTATTATAAAAGTGTTACTTTTATCACAATTGAATTTCATGTGCATAGGGGTATGCATAAAAGTTGATTATTTTATTATAAAAGTGTTACTTATATCACAATTGAATTTCAGGCATAGAAGTATGCATAAGAGTTGATTATTTTATTATAAAAGTGTTACTTTTATCATATTTGGATTTCATGCATAGAAGTATGCATAAAAGATATTCTTTTTATACTAAAAGTGTGATTTTCATCATAAAGGGATTTTATGCATAACAGAGAAATTCTTTTATTCTAAAAGTGTAATTCCTACCAAATTGAATTTATGCATAGGAAGATGCATAAAAGATTGATTCAAAAGTGTCATTCTCATCTAAATTGAATTCATGCATAGGAAGATGCATAAAAGATTGAATTTTAATTCAAAAGTGTCATTTTCATTTAAAATGAAATTATGCATAGGAAGATGCATAAAAGATTGATTTTACTTCGAAAGTATTAATCTCCTTAAATGGAATTTATGCATAAATAAATGTGTAAAGAAATCTTATATGAAATATAAGAATTCTCTTGTATTCTATAAATGGATATGAGATGTGATAGGATGTGATAAGAGGTGTATAAGATGTGATAAGAGGTGATAAGATGCTTATGAAATAAGTTAGCAGGTGATAAGATGAATTAAGATGTGATAAGATGTGTATGAGATGAGGTAAGAAGTGTATGTGATAGGATAAGATGTATATGGGTCATGATAGGGCAAGAATGGATGTGATGTAAAAGATTAGATGTGAAGGCATATGGGGATATATGAAAGGGAATGTGGAAATGGATGTATGTGGATGTGTGAATGTGGAGATGGGAGTGTGGATGTATGAATGTGAAAATGGATGTATGCATGAAGATGTATATGCGTAGATGTGATGTGTGGATGTATAGATGTGAATGGGAATGCGGATGTGGATGTATGTATGTATGTATGTGGATGTATGTATGTGGATGTAGATGTAGATGTGAATGTATAGATGTGAATGGGAATGTGGATGTGGATGTATGTATGTATGTGGATGTGGATATATGAATGAGGACGTGATAATGGATGTATGAATGAGGACGTGATAATGGATGTGAATGGGAATGTGGATGTGGATGTATGTATGTATGTGGATGTGGATATATGAATGAGGATGTGATAATGGATGTATGTATGTAGATGTGGATATATGAATGAGGACGTGATAATGGATGTATGTATGTAGATGTGGATATATGGATGTGAATGTGAATGTGGATGTGGATGTGGATGTGGATGTATGGATGTAGATACGGATGTGGATGTATGTATGTATGTGGATGTAGATGTGGATGTATAGATGTGAATGGGAATGTGGATGTGGATGTATGAATGTGAATGTGGATGTGGATGTGGATGTATGGATGTGGATATGGATGTGTATGTATGAATGTGGATATGGGATGTGGATGTATAAATGAAGATGTGAAAATGGATGTATGCATGTAGATGAGGATGTATGGATGTGAATGTGAATGTGTATGTGAATTAATGTGTCGTCGATATGAGGAAATGGATGAGGATGAGTACACATTGAATGGAATGTGGAATAAGTAATGTGGACTAAGGAGGGATAATGTGGAAAGACGAGAGTTCGATTTAGAAACTGTATTTTGTGACTGTTTGTAAATGACTATTTTATGTCAAGAATGCTGGGGAAGCATTTTGATCGTCTTGTGGATTAAGGTCATGAAGACCTAACTGTTAAAGTTGCAACTGCTGACGGAGAGTCAATGGAGGACGTCTCGCGTAGCAAGGTCGGCCTCGGTTCGATTAAAATGGTGAGCTTCCGGTACAGTGGATGAGGGACCAAGGAAGCGGCCTATGAGTGAAGCGCTAGGTCACTTGCGAAGGATCCTAGAGGGTGCTGACCATACGGTGCTCGGGCTTTGGGTCGCCTAGGATACCCACACGTGCGTCGAGGAAGATATTGGAACAAGGAGTAAT
>NC_141085.1:24295976-24334689 GCF_041138505.1 Cibotium barometz
TTGGATGTTTTCACCTTCCACAATACTCTCTCCTTGAAGTGGTAATGTACCTCAATATGTTTCATCTGCGCATGGAAAATTGGGTTCCTGGCCAACTATATACTACTAAGATTGTCACAATATATGACAACCTTTCTCTCCACATGCAACCCCAAATCAGCAGTAGCTTGCATAACCAAGCTACCTCACATGCTGCCACTGCCTTTGTACTCTGCCTCTATACTTGACAAGACAACTGTGGTGCTCCATGCCATGAGCAGCACTCCCCAATGAAAACATAAATCCACTGGTAGATCTCCTGTCTGAGATGCTACCTGCCCAATTTGCATCCATCTGTGTACCCATATAGCTCCAATGGTACACCTGTTGCATAAAATAATGCATAATCAACAGTGTCCTTCAAGTATCAAAGTGTGCATCGCACACTGTCAAGATGTGGTTTGCGCGGAACTTGCATAAATTGGCTCTCTAAGCTAACCGTGTAGCTCAAATTTGGCCTGCTGATTGTTGTGACATAGATCAGACTCCCCACAATCTTCCTGTACATAGTACACATAACTTGCATCTGCACTAAGCTAGCCATTTTGATCTAATGGCATCGAGATTGGCTTACAATCAGCCATCCCATACTTTGACAAATGTCCAATGCATATTGTCTCTATGGATAGCCAAATACCCTCATGTGTGTGAATGACCTCAATTCCCCAAAAAAATAGCGCAGATCTCCCAAATCCTTCATCTCAAACTTCTTTTTGAGAAGACTTTTCACATGCTCAATCTCTTCCAAGTTGTCACCCCTGTTAAAATGCAAGCAAAGTGATGAGCTATGGTGGATCAAATGCAAGAATCAACATCATTAGCAAGTGATTAGATGATGATTAAGATGAGATTAGTGAGCAATTAACTGATAGCTTAATGTAGGCATGGATACTCAAAAACCAACAAATTACTCATTAGGCCAATGCCTCAATTTATAGTGTTTACATCCACAAGATGCCAAGCATCTAATCTCACTGATCTCTCCTTGATTTGTGCCACCTCCCCCACCTTTTGCTTGATTCTCTCCACCTCTTCACTTTTCCTAGAATATCTCCACACATCCTAGATCTTCTCATGCTACCCTTTATTCTCTCCTAGTAGATTCCACTCACCTTTTCACTGCTACCCATTCATTTACAGACTCTCTTTTACAGCCTCTTGCTAAGGGCTTGTTCCCACACACACCCATTCACTTGTATATTTCAACACCTCCCCTCAAGTGAATAATCCTAGCACACCTGGACCCTATACCAAGTTTCCCTCTTACTTGATAGCCCGCGATGAGTGCCTCAAGTCCCTAACTCATAGTCCTTGACACTCTCTCTCTCTATGTGTCCAAGGCTTACTACAAGTGCCCGTGACCTTGACTAAAGTTCTCACACATACATCTACCACATGGCCTACATCATCGGTGGCTCAAAGGTGGTTTTACTCTATTGGGGTAGGTTACATTGGGTTGTGGGATTTCTATCTCTCTTCCTTACAGATTTTCACATGGCTCCTCACTTCTTGGAGCCTCACATCTTCTCTTGTCTTCAGTCTTCTTGTTGTGGTAGCTTCTCTTCACGCGTCCATGTCTTCCTTCAATGCTTCGTCTAGCTCTTCTTCTCGGTGTTGATCCTCCTCTTGAAAGGAGATGTTCTTCTTCTTTCATGGCTGGGGCCACGAGCTTGACCTTCAGCTCTTGCTCCATGTGAGCAACATATTTTAATGTATTGTTGGCACACATCTTTTGTGCTTTTGATATTTATCTTGTGTCATTTTTTTAATTATGCAATGCAAACCCAAATCTATGTGGGAGGTCTTACCTTTTGCCTTATTCTGGAGGACAAGGGTAATGTCTGATCCCATATTTACAATGATGTAATCACCCATGTGTGCCCAATACATAATGCATATAGCATTCATTCTTATGCACATTCCCAAATGCAACACTGGCTGTGAATAACTTGAATTTGAGTGTGATTTGCAGGCATTAACCAAGGGAAAAATGCAAGATGATGATTACAACAGATTCACCAAAAAATTACATAAAGCCAAGTGTAGCTGATCTCTATACTGAATGGTTGGAGTATCAAACCATCCTCGAATTGTAATTTGAAGTTATAGGAATCTATATCAGATACCCAATGGTAAATTTGAACCCTCAATTGCACCAAAATATAGTGTACTGGCATTTTCGCGAAAATCGGCAGCTCCAACCAGCAGGTTGACATGTTGAGGCGATGGACTAGAGCATAGGGATTGTGGCTAGCTATGGCTGGAGTCTTTTGAGATAATGTTGAGTCTAGAGGGAGAGGAAACTCCTCCACTAGCTGGGGGTGTAGAGGTTAGTTGAAAATAGGCAAAAATGGTTTAATTTCTAATTTCAATTAGGAAGGTGATTAGTAAGATAATTAGGCTCAAAAATTGGATGAATCCTAAGCTTGGCTCAGATACCATGTTAAAATGCAAGCAAAGTGATGAGCTATGGTGGATCAAATGCAAGAATCAACATCATTAGCAACAACAAGTGATTAGATGATGATTAAGATGAGATTAGTGAGCAATTAAATGATGATAGCTTAATGTAGGCATGGATACTCAAAAACCAGCAAATTACTCATCAGGCCAATGCCTCAATTTATAGTGTTTACATCCACAAGATGCTAAGCATCTAATCCCACTGATCTCTCCTTGATTTGTGCCACCTCCCCTACATCTGGGGGTACACCTTTTGCTTGATTCTCTCCTTGATTTGTGCCACCTCCCCTACACCTTTTGCTTGATTCTCTCCACCTCTTCACTTTTCCCAGAATATCTCCACACATCCTAGATCTTCTCATGCTACCCTTTATTCTCTCCTAGTAGATTCCACTCACCTTTTCACTGCTACCCACTCGTTTACAGACTCTCTTTTACAGCCTCGCTAAGGGCTTGTTCCCGCACACACCCATTCATGTGTATATTTCAACAACCCCCAACAATAAGATCATCTACATATATGGTGATGATCACAATACCCTTATCTCTTGCACGCATACAAAGAATGATCTGCATATGAAAACCAATAGTGACAAGATACTCAACAGTCTTGTCATGCCATGCTCGTGGAGCTTGCTTCAGCCCATACAAGGACTTACGAAGCTTACATACATACTCTGGGTGACCTGTATCCTAAAAACCTAGTGGCTAATCCATATACACCTCTTCTTGCAAGTCACCATGCAAGAACACATTTTTGACATCCATCTGATGTAAAAACTAGTCTTTAGCTGTAGCCACCACAATCACAACTCTCACAATTGCCATCTTTGTAACTGGGAAAAATGTCTCCTCATAATCAATCCCATGTGTCTGTGCATATCCTTTGGCTACCAATCTAGCCTTGTACCTGCTTATGCTACCATCACTGTTATGTTTCACCTTATACACCCACTTACAGCTAATAGATTTCTTGCCTTCACGCAATGGCACCAAATCCCAAGTCTCATTTCCATACAATGCATCCATCTCCTCATCCATAGCTTTCTGCCAACACACATTTCCAATAGCCTCATCAAAGCATGTGGGTTCTACAACTTGCATAACTTTTTCCATATATGCATAGTGATGTGCCACATAACCATCATAAGTCAACCTCTACACAGGATTTTTTATTCTTCTAGATCTTTGTAAATTTGCATTCATGGCTTCCATAGCCTTCTTCACACTAGGTGTCCTCATTGCTGGAATCCCAAGCTCTCCTCATCAAGGCTCATCTCCGAGAGCCACTAGAATCTCCATCAACAAGAGAATGCCCTGCAGAAATGTCAGGCATACCAAGGGGCTCAACCACTTTCTCTTGCCTTTATGTGATGTACCAACTACATTTTCAAGACTGGTATTATGATGCAGCCTACCACTCCATGGTCTATCAATAGAACCACTAAATGAGGACTCTCTTGGTCCACTCAATGATTGTGATTGCTGACTTGCATTCGGTGCAACCACATTTCCACTTACATCAGCCCCAACATCATCCTTTTCAGCAGCATACCAGCTACTCATCTCATCAAATACAACATCCCTGCTTACCCTCAATTCATGTGTAGCAGGATTATAACACCTATACCCCTTTTGCTCAAGGGAATACCCAATAAACACACATTTTTTTGCTTTTGGATCCAGCTTGGTACATGACTCATCCGGCACACGCACATATGCAATACATCCAAAAACTTTCAAGTGGAACGAATCAAGTTTCTTGCTAGTAAACTTCTCCTCTGGTGTTACATCATGTATGGCTAGAGTAGGAGTCATGTTCATGATAAAAATTGATGTAGACATAACCTCATCCCAATAGCTATGTGGCATATTCCTCAGTCACATCAATGCTTGTGCTATCTCTGCAATGTGCCTGTTTTTTTGCTTAGTAACTCCATTTTGTTGCAGAGTGTATCTACATGTAAATTGTCTCTGAATGCCATTCTTTCGCAAGAATTCAGAGAACTCATTGGAGAAGTATTCTCCCCCTTCATCTGACCTTAGGCTTTTCACATACTTTCCTGTCTGTTAACTTTGAAATTCTAAAAATGAGTGAACACTTCACTCTTCTCCTTCATGAAGCACACCCACACTTTTCTCATGTGGCCATCAATGAATGTTACATAGTACCTGCTGCCACCCATAGATATAGTCTTCGCTCTCGCAGGTCCCCATACATCTGAATGCACAACATCTAGCACATTCCTGCTCACATTTCTGTCATGTGGAAATACATGTTTTATTTGCTTTCCAAATCGACATACTTCACAAACTTTCTGCATACCTTCAACTTTAAACTTAGGTAGCCCTGTCACAATTTGTTTACTCTGCATAGACTTCATTCTTTGCACATTGACATGCCCAATTCTCCTATGCCAAATGTCTGTATTTGCAACAACTCCTTCCACCTGTATGTTGTTGTTGTGAATCCTGGGACTATTGTTGTTGCTGCTTACCATAATTCTGATTACCTGTTCGGCCACCACCTTGGCCATGTCCACGACCTCTACCTCGTCCTCTAAATGCACTTGTGTAGAAAGCCTGCTACTCTAAATTGTTTCTGTTTTGTGGACTATTGATCTTCACCCAAGTTCTTCTCTTCAATGAGATCAGCATTAACACCAAATCTATGAAGTTTGGAATGTTCTCCCGAGTCTAAATAGACGTCTTGAACGTCTTGTATTGTGGCCCAAGACCACGCAGACACACTTCCACCTTATCATCATCATCAACAGAAACACCAACTGATGCAAGGGATTCCACAATGCCCTTGATCTTAAAGCATAATCATTCACAGACATATTCTTCTTTTCCACAGTATGCAGCTCATTCTTCAACTAAAATTTTCATGCCTTGGTGTTAGTTTCATACAGCTTCACTAAGGTGTCCCATGCCTCCTTGGTGACTTGGCATCCTATATATGCCCAATCATAGTGTCCTGTATGCTGATAGAAATCCAATACATGACTTTTCTTGCTCCTTGATTCCAATCTTTGAACTCTTTTATATCTACAATAGTTGGATTAATCTCTGGTATCTCAGGTGCCTCCTCATGTTCACCTTCATCAATGTAGTCCCAGTAACTTTTTCCCATCAGAAAATTGGTCAATATAAACCTCCAAGCATGGAAGTTGTTCTTATCAAGATTCCCTGCAACAATCTGGTTTATTCCATCATTTGACATCTTTTCTACAACACAAATTTACCAACAACAACAACACCCTTGCTTGACCTGCACAAACTATTGTATTCTCTACAGTGGTACTATACTACACCCAACAGCACACACAGTGTCTGCACAATCAATCGCCCTTTCTACAGTTCCAAAAACAAAGTTCTACAGAGAATCGAAACTTACCCTCGCAGTGCTACGAACTGAAAAACGGAGGTCCAGATGCACCCGAAACGCGTTTTTGGCCCAAAAAATAAAGTCCAACAAACGGTATAGTTGCTGTAGCTCTCCTTCGCGCGAAGAAAGCTCCTCAATCGGAGTTCGTTTGCCGGTGCCTCCCAAAGAGCTCCCGACAAGGGTGTAGTAGCCAAGGGGGAAGAGTAGATGAAGCTCTTACCCTCGTACCACTTCCTCTATTTCTCTTGCTTGAGCCCTTAGCATGAACCAAGCTCTGATACCATGAAATGATGCAGGGGAGAAGAGAGCTTGAGCTCTTGCAAAAGCACACACATACTCACACAAACCCTAGAAGAGAACACACAACGTGAGAGGCTGAAAATTCTTCTTCCTCTTCACACAACAAAAGAGGTCTGTAAAGAAGATAAAGTGACTACCACACATAATAGAGTATATACAAGCGGTCCATAATGTGACCACGCTAAGAGGAGTGGATAGATGTGGACTAGTCGGTGTAGTCCAACTGTAGAATCTCTGGCGAAGATATGTCGGTGCCAGCTACCAAACCCGCCAGTGATATAAATGTGGATCGGTCATGCAGGTGCCTCGTGAATATCAGCTCATGTTGAGCTTGACATCTCAACATATCTAATCCCCACCTGTTCAATGAGCACGTGACATGTCGATAAAGCCCCTTAATTTCAAGTGAAATGGTATAAATCTTTCAAGCTGCCATCTTCCATACTTGTGGCTCCTATCAACAATGTTCAGAAAACTATTTTTCAAACCCTACATGAATCCTTTTCACCCTGGAATAAGGAGGAAATTGAAATTTTGAATAAGCAATTTCTTCCTAGGTTTTCTCTAGAAACTCACTACAAAATATCTTAAATTTTTAAAGGAGGTTTCTTTCCATTATGATGAGAATTTTTTGCTTAGGTTTTTGACGCACATTTGGTTGGAAACATGTGTGCGCACCCATATTCATCTACATTGGCTTTGCTCTTTTTTGCTTGAAATCATCACATCCACATCGGGTGGGTATCAAGTTTTTATATATCTCAAAGCACTCCCATTGAGAGTGATCATTTTCCCCAATTTCTACATTTGGTTGGAAACATGTGTGCGCACCCATATTCATCTACATTGGCTTTGCTCTTTTTTGTTTGAAATCATCACATCCACATTGGGTTGGGTATCAAGTTTTTATATATCTCAAAGCACTCCCATTGAGGGTGATCATTTTCCCCAATTTCTACATTGGATGCCATCGTTGCTTTTTTTGTAAATATTATGTGGGATTAAGTCTTATAGAAGGCTAATGATTAGTTTTTTAAAAAGCTATTTGTAGTCTTGCTTCTTCGGAAGAATTTTTAAAACCTTTTTTTAGAAACGATAAGATTAGCTGGATGTTTTATTTGTAAAAGGGGGATCTATGATTGAAAGAAAGCATGGATGAACATTGCTAGAAAAGAGCTTTGTTTTCTTTATCAAAAGTAAGAGCTTCAACATGTTGTGCATAAGTAGAGAGACGATGTTAGGAAGATGATGGAAACATAGAAAATATGGTAAGCTATGAAGCTCACAATAGAGTGAAAGGAAGGGAAATCACAATTTATACTGAATGTAAGTGTTGAAGAGCCTATTGAGGAGATATTTGGGTAGCAACAAGGTTAACTAGAGTGTGAGGATGCTGCAGTAAAGAGTTCAAGTAAAGGCTTCACAAAAGGCTTAGTAGCTAAGATTTATAGGCTTTTGACAAGCTTGAGAAGAGTGAACATGGATGGTAGGATTTAGAGGAAATGCAGCCATATTTGGTAGGATGTGTGTGAACACACCAGGTCCAGTCAGGGCATTGTTTCCCCCTTTAGAAGATTTTTTCTCGTGTGCTAGTATACACCTATCTTGGGGTATACTTTCATCTTTGTACATCACACATTCATTGTCTATCTATCATCTCATTGTGTACTCCCTTGTGTTATGGACTACCACACCTCCAAGAGGGAACTCATCACATTCACCTAAAGGATGAGCAATAGATCACAACTGTCATAGGGCACTTACCAATGCTTTGAACTTGAGTCCCTACCACACCTCCAAGAGGGAACTCATCACCTAAAGGATGAGCAATAGATCACAACTGTAATAGGGCACTTACCAATGCTTCAAACTTGAGTCCCTTGAGGCCTCCAAGCTCGCTTGTTAAGCTCCAACCTCCAAGCTCCGCCTCCACACTATCACCTTAGAGTTGCTCGCATCGTCGCATAAGGCAATCAGTCTCTCTCTCACTCTTCCACACAAGCATGAATCACACAAGTATAGAAGAGGGACAATGCTAGAATGCGAGCTCTCTCTCTCTCAATCTCTCTCAAGACACAAGGGAGAGCTCTCTATAGCACAAAGGGGATTGTGTCTTTTCATTATGAGAAAATGCCTTATATACATTTGGCCCTTATTCACACTTGGGTGCCCAAAACTTACTTACTAGGCCTTGGGTAGCCAATATCTCATAATGTATAACTTTTATAGTTCCGTTTCATGACACTTATTAATGTCCTCAATTGGAGAATCATGCTTGTTAATCCAAAATGGGAGTAACATTCTCCCCCTTTCTAATGTAGGTTCTGTCCGCAGAACCTGTTTTGAGGTGTAAAGACTGAAAAGATGCAGGGGAAAAGAAAGCTTGAGCTCTTGCAAGCACATACACACACTCACAAAACCCTAAAAGAGAACACACAAGGTGAGAGGCTAAAAATCTTCTTCTTCTTCACACAACACTTAACACATCATATACAAAGATAAGAGTACACACATATGAAAAGGTACTCAACCAAATACATTAATACTAGGGTTCTCTATAGTGTGAAGCCAACTAAATGAGCTGGCGCTGTCACTATGCCAGTCTAGAATGGTTGTCACACAGCCTGTCATCCCACTGGTCGCATATCACCCATGATCTCACCAACCATGCCAGTGGTGTAAGTGTGGGGCCTATCCCCCAGGCGGGTCATCAGTGTCCACCGCCTCACTAGATGAGCTCGATATCTCAACACTCCCCCTCGAGCTCAACTCCATCTCATGTACACCAAGCAAAGCCCTGAATCTGTGGAGCTTCTCTGTACCCAATGCTTTGGTGAAGATGTCAGCGACTTGAACCTGTGTGTGCTGACATAAAACAAGGTCAACGTCTCCTGCCAAAACCTTCTCTCTAACAAAATGGTAGTGGACCTCTATATGCTTTGTGTGAGCATGAAAAATTGGGTTCCTGGCCAACTGTATACTGCTAATGTTGTCACAGAAAATGACAACTTGTCTATCCACTGATAGATCCAAATCTGCAAGTAGCTTTCTCATCCAAGCTATCTCACATGTTGTCATAGCAGCACCTCTATACTCGGCCTCTGTACTGGATAGAGAAACCGTAGGCTACTTCTTGCTGCTCCAAGTCACAACAGTACTCCCCAAAGAAAACATGAAGCCGCTAGTAGATCTTCTATCATCTGGAGATACTACCAGCCCAATCAGCATCTATGTACCCATGTACACATATCTCTATCCCAGTTTCATAAAATAGTCCACAATGCAAAGTAGACCTCACATGCCTCAGTATGCGTCTCAATGCATTCAAATGCGACTTCCGAGGAACCTGCATAAACTGACTCACCAACCCAATAGCATAGCTCAAATCTGACCTGGTGATCGTCATGTGGATCAAGCTTCCTACTATGCGCCTATACATAATAGGATCCTCCAAAATCTCTCCTGAATCTGCACTCAACTCGCCATTCTGATCAGATAGGCTTACAGCCTGTCATACCATACTTGGACAACATGTCCAAGCCATACTGTCTCTAGAGTAATCCAATACCATGTGGTGACACCTCATTGCCCAAGAAATACCTGAGCTCCCCCAGATCCTTCATCTTAAACTTCTATCTAAGCAAGATCTTTACATCAAAGATCTCTGCATCATGGTCCCCCGTAATGATCAGGTCATCTACATAGATGACAACAAGCACAACCCCTCTATCACTGTGTCTCACATACGTCTCACATACAGCGAGAAATCTGCATTGGCTACATGAAAGCCAATAGTGACAAGATATTCAAAAATCTTGTCAGACCATGCTCTTGGTGCTTGTTTTAAGCCATACAAGGCTTTCTTCAACCTGCAAACATGTTCGGGGTGACTCACATCCTCATAACTAGGTGGCTGCAACATATACACCTCTTCCTGCAAATCCCCATGCAAGAATGCATTCTTTACATCCATCTGATGTAAAGACCATTGCTTTGACGCAGCCACTGCTATCACAACTCTCACTGTTGCCATCTTGGCAACTGGGTTGAAAGTTTCCTCATAATCAATGCCATATGTCTGCCCATATCCTTTGGCTACCAATCTAGCCTTGTACTTGCTTATGCTTCCATCACTGTTATGTTTTACTTTGTACACCCACTTGCATCCAATGGCTTTCTTGTCTTCAGGAAATTGCACTAAATCCCAAGTCTCATTTCCAATAGTGCATCCATCTCCTCATCCATAGATTTCTCCCAACACACATTTCCAACAGCCTCATCAATGCATGTGAGCTCTACAACCTATACAACTTTTGCCCATCTGATGTAAAGACCATTGCTTTGACGCAGCCACTGCTATCACAACTCTCACTGTTGCCATCTTGGCAACTGGGCTGAAAGTTTCCTCATAATCAATGCCATATGTCTGTGCATATCCTTTGGCTACTAATCTAGCCTTGTACCTGCTTATGCTTCCATCACTGTTATGTTTTACTTTGTACACCCACTTGCATCCAATGGCTTTCTTGCCTTCAGGAAATTGCACTAAATCCCAAGTCTCATTTCCAATAGTGCATCCATCTCCTCATTCATAGATTTCTCCCAACATACATTTCCAATAGCCTCATCAATGCATGTGGGCTCTACAACCTATACAACTTTTGCTATGTATGCATAGTGATGTGCCACATAACCATCATAGGTAAACCTCTGCACAGGATTCTTCACTCTCCCAGATCTTCGCAGCTTTGCATTCATGGCTTCCATAGCCTTTTTTACACCAGGTGTTCTCATAGTAGCTGGTATCCCAAGATCCTCATCAAGGCTTATCTCTGAGCCACTAGACTCTCCATCAACATGAGAATGCCTTGCAAAAATGTCAGGCATACTAAGGGGCTCAACCACTTTCTCTTTGCCTTTATGTGATGTACTAATCACATTTGCAGGACTGGTATTATGACGCAGCGCCTGCCACTCCATGGTCTATCAATTGAACCACTAGATGAGGACTCTCCTGGTCCACTCAAAGACTTGATGAAAAAATAGGTAGAGGGAGAGGAGACACACACACAGGAGCAAACCCTAATGTATATTGCAAACCCTAACCATAGAGGGAAGCCATCTCCCTTCTCACACAATGCATAAAGCCATAATCCATAATACACTAGACACACTATGAGTTGTGTCCACACACTACTAACCCTAGCTAATGTCCACACACTATGACCAGCTGGACGCGGTCATTTATGTCTCACACATGCTGCTACCTAACATGCCAGCACATAGTGCAGCTAGCACAACATCGAGCTTGAATCTCTACAGCCCCTCTCAAGCTCATGATGTACTGCCATAGATGAAGATGTAGATGAGCTTGGGCTATCAAAGCACTCAACACTCCCCCTCAAGCTCATCCCACATACTCCCAACATAGTACGAAAGTACTCAAACTTATCCCTGCTAAGTGGCTTTGTAAAGATGTCTGCCACCTGCTCTTCAGTCTTCACATACTGTAGATACCATCCAACACTTTCTCTCTGACAAAGTGATAGTGGACCTCTATGTGTTTGGTCCACGCATGAAAAACCGGATTCTTGGCCAACTATATGCTGCTTATGTTGTCACAATGAATGACAACCTTGCCATTAATAGGCTCACCCAAATCAGCCAAGAGATTATTTAACCATACTCCTTCACATGTAGCAATGGCTGCACCCTTGTATTCAACCTCTGTACTAGATAAAGCAACAGTAGGTTGCTTCTTGCTACTCCAACTCACCACGGTACTTCCAAGTGTAAAGGCATAACCACTAGTAGACCTCCTGTCATAAGAGCTACCTGCCCAATCTGCATCTGTGTAGCCATGTATATTCAAACCTTTACCATGCTCATAAAGAAAACCATAATGTGCAGTGGTCTTTACATATCGCATAATGCGTCTCACTACATCCAAATGAGGTTTTCTGGGGCTCTGTATAAATTGGCTTACTAGCCCCACTACATAACTGAGATCCGGGCGTGTGATAGTCATGTAAATGAGACTTCCAACCATCTTTCTATACATAGATGGATCTCACCAAAATCAGCCCGCAACTTCACATTCTGCTCCAAAGGTGTACTCATAGGCTTACACCCTGTCATCCCATATTTTGCCAACATATCCAATGCATATTGGCATTGCACTAACCATGTACCTGCATGGTCTTTGATCACTTCAATTCCAAGAAAATATCTCAATTCACCCAAGTCTTTCATGTCAAACTGCCCATTCAATGCCTTCTTGACATGCATAATATCTGTAGCATGATCTCCTGTGATGAGTGACAATCAAGTCATCCACATAGATGACAAGTAAGACAATCCCATGATCTATTTTCTTCACATAGAGTGAAGAATCTGCTGTAGAAACCTAAAATCCAAGGGAGATAAGATATCTGCTCATCTTATCACTCTAAGCACGAGGTGCTTGCTTCAGACCATATAAAGCTTTCTTTAATCTGTATACATGAGTGGGATACCTTGGGTGTACATATCCTTCTGGCTGTGCCATATAAACTTCTTCTTGTAGGTCACCATTTAGAAATGCATTTTTCACATCCATTTGATGTATTTCCCACTGCAGCCATAGCAATGACTGCTCTTACTGTTCCCATCTTTGCAACTGGACTAAATGTTTCATCATAGTCCAAGCCTTGGGTTTGTGCATAACCCTTAGCTACCAATCTTGCTTTATGTCGCTCAATGGAACCATCTGACTTGCATTTCACTTTGTAAACCCATTTGCAACCAATAACATTTTTGTCTTGTGGTAATGCAACCAAATCCCATGTTTCATTATGAACCAATGCGTCCATCTCAACATCCATTGCCTTCTCCCATACATGCTTTCCAATAGCTTCTGTATAGCATGTAGGTTCCACATGCTTCACCAAAGAGGTCATATAAGCATAATGCATAGCAAAAAACGATATGTCAACCTGTCAACTGGATACCTGACCCTTTGGGATCTCCGCAATGCCTGCGGATCGCTCTGATACCATGATGAAAAAATAGGTAGGGAGAGGAGACACACACACAGGAGCAAACCCTAATGTATATTGTAAACCCTAACTATAGAGGGAAGCCATCTCCCTTCTCACACAATGCATAAAGCCATAATCCATAATACACAAGACACACTATGAGTTGTGTCCACACACTACTAACCCTAGCTAATGTCCACACACTACTAACCCTAGCTAATGTCCACACACTATGACCAGCCGGACGTAGTCATTTATGTCTCACACATGCTGCTACCTAACATGCCAGCACATAGTGCAGCTGGCACACACTGACATCAAGCTTGAATCTCAACAAGATTGTGATTTTGCTGACTTGCATTCTGTGCAACCACATTTCCACTCACATCAGCCCCAACAGCTTCTTTTTCAGCAGCATACCAGCTACTCATCTCATCAAAAATAACATCCCTGCTTACTTTCAACTCACGTGTAGGAGGGTTATAACACATGTATCCCTTTTGCTCAAGGGAATACCCAATAAACACACATTTTTCAGCTTTTGGATCCAGCTTAGTTCTCAACTCATCTGGCACATGTACATATGCAATGCATCCAAAGACTTTCAGATGAGACAAATCACGTTTTTTTGAGGTAAACCTCTCCTCTGGAGCTACATCATGTATGACTGCAGTTGGAGTCCTGTTCATGATGTAAACTGCTGTAAAAACAGCCTCAGCCCAATAGCTATGCGGCATATTCTTCTCTCCCATCAATGCTCGTGCAATCTCAGCAATGTGCCTGTTTTTTTGTGTAGTGTATCTGCATGTAAACTATCTCTGAATACCATTCTTCTTAAAAAATTTAGAGAACTCATTGGAGAAGTACTCTCCCCCTCCATCTAACCTTAGGTACTTTACATGTTTCCCTGTTTGCTTTTCAACTATAACTCTGAAATTCTGAAAATGAGTGCACCTCACCCTTCTCCTTCATGAAGTATACCCACACTTTCCTTGTGTGGTCATCAATAAATGTCACATAATACCTGTAGCCTCCCATAGACATGGTCTTCATAGGACCCCATACATCTGAATGCACAACATCTAGTGCATTTCTTCTCACATTTCTGTCACGTGGAAATACATGCTTTGTTTGCTTTCCAAATTGGCATGCTTCACATATTTTCTGCATACCTTCAACTTTAAACTTTGGCAGCCCTGTCACAATTCCTTTAGTCTGCATAGACTTCATTCGCTGCACATTCACATGTCCAATTCTTTTATGCCAAATGTCTGTGTCTGCAACAATTCCTGAACCATTTGCAAATATCGCAACACTCACTTCAGGCATGTTTACATTCAATGTAAACATTCTGCCCACTCTGGTCCCTTTTGCAACCAACCTGCACTTGTCTTTAAAGTCTTCAACATAACAATGATCAGGATTAAACTGAACCTGCAAACCCTGCTCAATCATTTGGCCAACTGAAACCAGATTCTTTGTTATGTTCGGAACATGAAGTACATCTGCAAGGTACTTCACTTTTGCCATCCTGTATAGACAATGGCACATCTCCAACATGGGCAATTGGATGAGCATTGTCATCCCCTCTTTCCACAAAACCTGGTCTTTCAAGGTTTTTCATCTCCTTGAACCACTCCCCATGGTCCGAAGCACTTGAATCAACATACCATACATCATCTTTATGTGTTGCTTCAACATTTTCAGACATAGCATTAACGACATGTTGCATAACAAAAACAACCTTTCATTATCCTCATTGTTTCTACTCGAGGATGCATAGTTGTTTTGCTGCAATTTCCCATTTTGCATGTCAGCCTGCTTCTTATAACAATCTGCCTGCACATGTCTAGGCTTACCATAATAAAAGCATCCACGTGTATCATTATACTGCCTTTGCCAATTTCCACGACCTCTTTGACTCCCCCTACCTCTAAATTGGCCTCTTCCACACCTATGTGTTGTTGTTGTTGTGAATTCTGGGACTGTTGTTATTGCTGCTCTGCTGGCCATAATTTTGATTACATGCTCGGCCACCTCCTTGGCCGCGTCCACGGCCTCCTCTACCTCGTCCTCTTCGTGAACTTGTGTAGAAGGCCTGTTGCTCTGAATTGTTTTTGTTTTGTGAAGACTGTTGGTCTTCACCCATAGACACCAAATCTGTGAAATTGAGAATGTTTTCCCGACTTTGAATAGATGTCTTGAATGCCTTGTATTGTGGCCGGAGACCACGTAGACAAACTTCCACCTTATCATCACCAAATCTGTGAAATTGAGAATGTTTTCCCGTCTTTGAATAGATGTCTTGAACGCCTTGTATTGTGGCCCGAGACCACGTAGACAAACTTCCACCTTATCATCATCATCTACTGAAACACCAATAGATGCAAGGGATTCCACAATACCCTTGATCTTCAATGCATAGTCATTCACAGACATACTCTTTTTCTCCACAATATGAAGTTCATTCTTCAACTGTATCTTTCGTGCCTTGGTATTCGTTTTATAGAGTTTTACCAAGGTGTCCCACACCTCCTTGGGGGACTTGGCATCCTGTATGTGCCCAATCACGGTGTCTTGTATACTGATAGAGAGCCAATACATAACTTTTTTGGCTCCTTAGTTCCAATCCTTGAAGTCTTTCACATCTACAGGCAGTCGGTCGGTATCTCCGGTGCCTCTTCATGCTCACCTTCTATGTAGTCCCAGTAACCCTTTCCCATCAGGAAATTTGTCAACCTGAACCTCCAAGCATGGGAGTTGTTCTTATCAAGCTTCTCAGCAACAATTTGGTTTATGCCATCATTTGACATCTTGCCAGACACACAAATTTACCAAAAATAGCACTCTAGTTTTGTCCTGCAACAATAACTGCTGTATTTTTTGCAGTGATACTGTATTACACTCAAATGTCATAACCAGTGATCTCAATGTGCATACATACACCCAATGGCAACTGTTAACCTCCTTGCAGCACACACAATGTCTGCACAACCAATCTATCTTCCTGCAATTCTTAAAAGAGAGTTCTGCAGAGAATCGATGACTTGCCCGCATTCCCAAAAAAACGGAGGTCCTAACACGCCCGAAACATGTTTCCGATAGGACAGTATAGTTGCCCTATAGCTTTACTCCCGTGAAGAAAGCTCCTCAATCAGATATCGTTTGCCAGTGCCTCCCGTAGAGCTCCCGACAAGGGTGTAGTCACCAACACAAATAGGGAAGAGTAGTTGAAGCTCTTACAGCTCTTACCCTCGTACCGCTTCCTGTGCTTCTCTTGGTTGCAGCTCAGCCCTTAGCATGAACCAGGCTCTAATACCATGAAAAGATGCAGGGGAGAAGAGAGCTTGAGCTCTTGCAAGCACACACACACTCACAAAACCCTAAAAGAGAACACACAAGGTGAGAGGCTAAAAATCTTCTTCTTCACACAACACTCAACACTCAACACACCATATACAAAGATAAGAGTACACACAACACAACACTCAACACACCATATACAAAGGTGAGAGGCTAAAAATCTTCTTCTTCACTCAACACAACACTCAACACACCATATACAAAGATAAGAGTACACACATATGAAAAGGTACTCAACCAAATACATACTAGGGTTCTCCATAGTGTGAACCCCAACTAAATGAGCTGGCACTATAACTATGCTAGTCTCTAGAATGGCTGTCACACAGCCTATCATCCCACTAGCCGCATATCACCCATGATCTCACCAACCATGCTAGTGGTGTAAGTGTGGGGCCTATCCCCCAGGCGGGTCATCAGTGTCCAGCGCCTCACTAGATGAGCTCGATATCTCAACAAAGACCTGGTCACCAAACTCATGTCGGTAGAAGTTCCTTCTAGATTGGAGCTTTTTGAGTGTGTGTCGGAATGCTGAGTGTGATCTCTAGAATCCTATATCCACCATGTCTTCAAAAGTGATATGCATGTAGCTTGGAAGACATCGTAGTTGATGGTAGTTAAGCATGATACCTCTGTTGTATGGCCCTTGGTTCATGTCGATTGGTTCATTTCGAACTTCAGGTGTTCTACTTCATATCCATCATAGGGCTCCTTTGGTTGGTCTATCAACACCACCACCAATTTTAAAAATTTGACAGTAGCCACAATTATGGGGTCTGGAATTCTGCGACATGCCCTTATCCATGTAAGAATTTGATGTCTTTGCTCCTTAATGTTTGCAAATGTTGTTGGAGAAAATTGGAAAGTTGTAGCAAACGTGTGAGTTGCGCCTTTTGGCTTCCTGAAATTCCAGCGGTGTCCATCTTCTTTTAACTCGCCATGTATAGAGGATCTACCGGCAGTGTTGGTGGTGCGCCCATATATACTTGGTTGTATCCAGAATTGCCAAGTACTCCTTCGGCCAGTCTGGCTGTATGCCAAAGTCTTCCAGTCTGGGGTGCTCTTCATTGGTGACTATGGTGGCGTAGCCACCTCTTGTGTGCACAGGGTTTGCTTTCCTCCACCTTCGAAAATAGTAGAGCTGATCATGAATGTAACGAGCCGTATCTCCACCTCTTGTGTGCACAGGGTTTGCTTTCCTCCACCTTCAAAAATAGTAGAGCTGATCATGAATGTAACGATCCGTGTCTCCAGCAGATCAGCTAACTGAGGGTTTGCTAGCTTTGTGTGCCTTGCCACATTTGCCTATAATGTACCCTTTCTAGCCAATGGAAGTAGTTCTTTTAATTCAGGGCGTGGAGCGCGGAGAGGGTATGGCACATTGTGGTGTTTTGTCGGAGTGATTTCTGAATAAGCTTCTAGCATGATTCGTCTTGTGGGCTCAAATAGAATTATCTGCATGAGGACTTTGAACATTAACTTTGGCTTCAAAAGAGGGTTGCTAGCACAAATGAAACCCTCGTATTCTGCACTTGACAAAGATTCCAATATGGTATCATCAGTAAATGCCTCAATATTATCTTGTGGGGGATAGGATGTCATACCTCTTGAGAGTGCCATGTGGAGATGGATGAGGTGCCAGTATCTCCTCAGGGGCGAGAGTGTTAGTGCGAAAATCTATCTCTAGAGGATTGAAAGATGAGAAAATGCAGTCAGCTTGAGATGTGTTAGTAGGTGGCGTATTAGGATATGGATTAAGTAACTTACTAGCGACATTAGAATAGACAGGGTAAGTTGATTTTGAAAATGAAGAAGAGGATTCTTCTTGACCCCCCTGACCTATGCTAGTAGGGGGTGGGTGGCTAGGCTTATGAGACTTAATAAATTCTTGTAACTCTGGAATTTCTTCGAAATTGATAGTGGGATATTTGATGTGGGTAGCATCAAAATTGTATTGTACATTTGTTAGCATGGCTTCTAAGTGTTTGTAGATATTAGAGTAGAGTTTTAGAATGCCAAAAGGATGATATAATGTGGACTCACATAAATTAGATGTTGGTGAGTGTTATATACTTCTAGCCACATATGACTAATAATCCATTGGTAGCTATGTGCTACTACCTCATAGTTAGCGGGCGTCTCTAGAATGTCATCTAGGACAAATAGGTCTAATTTTTTGACACTGTTGTCTATAATTTTTGAATTTTGGAGAACGTGACACCAACTATGAAGGTTTAGCCGCTATAGGATGTAGAGGGTAGAAAAAGATGTCTTGGGGATTTGTTAATACTAAGTCTCCCCTCAAAATTCCCATTATTATGGTAGGATTCAGTATTCTATTTGATTAAGGTTAGTTCTCCTAGGCCTATATCTTCAGATAGATTAATGTCATACTAAAGTAGAGAGTGTTAGTGTAGACAAAAACGAGGTAAGAGTTTGAGGAGGGGCCCGAGGAGTTATTGGAATCTCACCCAACTCGGGAGGTGCGCTCAAGGAGGAGGCAGAGATCATCGCTAGGCTCCGGCCTCGCTGACTTCTATCTTGTACCACCAACCGATGCTCTAACTCTTGTAGGTGGGAGTCTATGTTGCTAAGGAGGTTTGAAATTGATGTTTCTCTGACCATCCTTGCAGCATCTAATTCTTTGAATCTTCTTGTTGCGTCTTCTTGGGCCTGCCTGGCCGTTGCTTCTCTTTCCTGAGCTTCGGTAATCTGTTGGAGCCTTTGGTCAGCTAGCCTCTAAGTGCCATGTAGTTGTGTGTAAGCTGCATCACTGCCTCTTGGTGTGCCAACTTTGTGCTTCGTCCTGGCTTGCACTTATTGTTTCATTAAGTGCTCTAAGCTTTTTTGCATGGGCCTTGTTTGCTTGTTCCCTTTCATGCTGTAAATGGGTTGCCCTTTCCTCCTCTGCCTTTGGCTGTGCTACTGTTAGCTTCTGGAATTGGCCTTTCAAATCTTCTTCTTTGGCCTTGGCATTGGCTTGGAACTCTTGTATTTGTTGTGCATGAAGTGTAGTGAGTTCCTTGGTGTGGGTGATTTCTTTCTGAAGCTACTCCTTTGCTTGTTCTAATTTGGCGGTGTTGAGGTCCACATTGTCCTCGACTCTTTGCACTATTGTTTGTCTTAAGACCATGCTATTGCTCTCCAGGGCTTTGTACCTTTTCTCGTGCTCCTCCGTGGCCTTCAAGCTCTTCATATGATGACATCTTTATGGGTAGCTTCAACTGCTTCCAAGTTGGCTTTTAATCTTTGCACTTGTGTGGATGCATCTTTCACCTATTTCCAGAGGGCAACATTACGATCGTGAAGCATGTGCGTTGTCCAGAGGTGGCACCACCAGACCTTTTGTTCTTGCTCCCACATTGCACTTGTGCTTCGGCTTCTAGCCCAGTTTGTGGTTGGTTGAGAAGTTCATCGAGTCCTTCCATGGTCTCTTGCCAGAATTGTTGATAGTTTATGTTCTGCAGGGAGGCCAACTAGGGTAGTCTTTCTTCATCTTCCAACCTCCTTCTCTTGCTTGGACTGGATGGCTCTGGAGTTCTTTGTCTTTTTATTGCGACAATTGGGGCCTCTGGTTCTTGTACTGGAGCTGTGGCCGCCTCAACGCCTTGTCTTTCCTCAGCATGTATTGGTGTTGCTTGTTCAGGCGTTGCCTCTGTTGGTGTGTCTGCCGCCCTAGAGTTGATTCTTTGAGAGGAGAGAGATCTGTAAATATTAGTTGCACTGGGCTTGTCGGAGGAGTAATTCATTGTAGGGGCTCTTGTGTGGCTTGGCTAAGAGTTGTCTCTTGCAGGGCCTCTTGGTATGTGTGGATTTCTTGGGCCACTTCCGCCTCTAATCTCTATGACTCAGCAGAGCTATATCTGGTAGCATTCCCCTCATCTTCTTATCTGTTTTCTTCTTTTGCCCCTTCTTGATCTGCTTCATGATTTCCTTGCTCTCCATCAAGATTGCTTGCCCTTCTTGCATATCTTCAGCTGTTAATGTGGGTTGGTCTGGTATAGCAGTGCCAACTGCATGTGCTCCTCTGGTTCAGGCTCCGTGAGAGGCATTTTTGCTACGTGATTTAGAACCTGTGTGATTAGGTATGGGTTACAGATTTTTGATTGGTGTGCCTTCAAATAATTATGCATCTCCTTATGTACGTAGTGTGCCCAATCGTCTTCTTTCTCCTCATGTGCTTTTACAATCCTGTTTAGATTGACCCTATTGTATCCGTCCATGAGCTTCACTTGCAACATCAAGGACATGGCCCTACAAGATTTCTCTGTAGCCTCATCCTAGATGTTTTCGTACTCGGCCCCGTTTGAGTTGTACGAACTTTTCTTGAGCATGGCATCCAGAGGCATCTTGCTTGGTAGTGCCATCTGCTTTAGTGATGGTTCCTCTTTTGGTCCCCTTGTCGTAGGTCTTGAGGTATTCTACACATAGTTCTGTGTCGATACTTCTTGGGAGTATCTACGGTATCTTACCTAGACCAACCTTGTCCAGGTTTGCTTTAACCTCGGCCTCCTCCAGAATTTGTAGGCATTCTGGGGGGCTGTGGTACTAGAGGGCTACCTTTTCATGGGCCGTGAGAGCTTCTTTTTGTTGATGATGGTCCCATGGAAGGTTTGGGCATAAGGGCCCAAAAACTTCATCTCTGGGTACTATTGAAAGATCCCTGCCCCCTTCGCGCAACGAATTCGAGGGTGCTAGCAGCGGAAGTGTGAGATCCCTGTTCCCACCGCGCAACGGATTCGGGGTACTAGCAGCGGAAGTAGCACTTCATGCGTGAGGCAGGGTCCCACACTCGGGGCCTCGTCCACGGATATCCGGATAAAAGACTAATCCGTCGTCCTCTTGATGGGGAAAAAAGCGATTCCTCCAGGATAACTTTTTACTCTAACGTAGTTAAGACCATTAGTGTTGATCAAACTGATCCGACTGCACCTATAAAGATACTCGGTCAGATCAAGGAAGAAACTTGCACTTGGATCATTGGGATCAACGCTTTTTTCCCCATCAAGAGGCACAGCCGTTGATTCCTATCCATAGAACAATTACTATCCGGGATTTACTTTATCTATCGTAACAGAAATTGAGTCTCGATTTACGGATCCATCAGTCCAGCCTAACCCCATCCGATCCCATGGATTAGCCAACTGCCCAACCACTGTAGTGATGGGATCCAATTTGGAATTTGGTTAGGTTTTGTCCCGGGTACCAAGGAAAAGAGTTCCAAGGCCCCCTAGCCGGAAGTTCATGCAAATATAAAACTAGCCACACCACTTACACACCCGATATGAAATTGCCTTTTTCTTAGCATCAGCTAACTTTAAAACAATCCTTTAATGAAACCATAGTACCACTGATCACAATCTTCCAATTTATCCGGTTGATTCATAATTTCCCATCATTCCTTCATCAGAGTATCTATGGCATCATTGGCAACTAGAACGCCCACCTGTCCACTCAGGGGCCTTTTTAATAGTTCCTAGCCCATAATACTCGGCAATATAATCACTTATAAAAATCAAGATGGACTCTCGTTGAAGATCAGCAAGATTAACCAACAGATCCATAAAAAGAGCGCTGCAGAGGGATACGTAGTGGATTTTTTTGGTGACATGGTGTTTGCAGCTGTCCATGCAAAGAGGGTCCCCATCACTAAAAAGGACATGCGATTGGTGTGACGCATGCAACGCTGGAGAGATCCTCTAGGCCAGGATCTTTAGTTATATTTGTGCATGAATGTAATTACATTCATGCAACGCTGGAGAGATCCTCTAGGCCAGGATCTTTAGTTATATTTGTGTATATCTTGCATGAATGTAATTCTCAAAAGCTATGTAAAGCTTAATGAAATATACAAAGTTTTTTGCTCTTATCTTGTGGTGCAAATTAGTCTCTTTTAATTTCAATTTATATAATTTGTTGATTTATTTGTCTTCAAATGGCTAGAAATTTCATTTAAGATACGTGTGTAATTTGAATTTATTTTCTTGAGTCAACTAATAAAATACATTACAAGACACATATTAAACAAAAAAACCTCGCAACCCAATTTTTCATTCGTAGCATAAAAAATTACAGTCATCAAAGGTTACATAGTCATCATGGAGGCTTCTTACTACGAGGCTCTCTAGACTCTGAAGCTGCCTTGATGGCTGGAATCAAAACATTAAACCCTGCAAGCTTTGTCCTGATGATGGTGGGATTGTGTACCCCATAACAATGCAACAAGCCACCACAGAATGTAAGGGGGACCACCTTTGAGTCGAGAACAAATAAAGCAACTTTGAGCATCGAAGTAGAATAATTTTTTCCAGACTTGAATTAGTCAGAATAAGTTTGAATGAAGCACCCTTTGTAAAAGCACTTTAAGCTTCAAAAAGTTCTCTACATACCCTGGATAGCAACTCTTGTGGAAGACTATCACATCATTGGCAAGTTTTCCAATGTACTCATTTAGCGTAGAGTCCTAAACCCTTCCTTCGCCCCTAGACCTTCCACTCTGCCTCGATGTAAATTCATTAAGATACATAATTTCTTGCTCACCAATAAAAATTAATGTCACCATCGATCATGCAATGCATGGGGGAGGAAGATTTTTTTTATAAAATGGCCCTAAATTTGATATATGGGGCTTGTATGGCATGTAGCCATGCCCATCAGCAGAGGCCTATAAGGGGCTCTGTCTGAAGGCTCACATGAGAAGGCCTGGTTTTTGCACATATGGGTGGGGTCTACATGCCATAGAGGCCCCATATATCAAATTTGAGGAGCATTTAGTAAAAGGAAGTTACCTTCTCTACTTTGTCGAGCTCCTTGCAAGGGCGCCTCTAGATCTGCTCTTGGAATGGGTCTGCGTCATCCAACTTGACGAGACAGGTGTCGCATACTATGGTCCGAGGTCGAAAAAGTTCCTCCTGCAAAGCGCTCAAACTCTTCATCTGAAATATCATATTAAGAAGCTGCATCCTCAATCTACTTCTATAGACGGCGATGATAGGCAGAGATGTCATCTAAACTGCAATCATCATATCGTCCTACCTCATCAACCTATGGTAGGGCTTCTTAGAAATCAAAGTCCATGAATTCATCATCACTGGCATCTCGCACAACTATACTATAGAGTTTCTCCTCCCTCAACTCCAAGAGATCCAACACATCCTGCATGAGGAGGTACTCCACCCCTTCGATGGTGATGGCACTCAATGAAGCTAGTGGTGGTTTGTGACTTTGGGTTTCGTGAGGCTGGATGGATGTAAGCACCATGCAAGGGCTCTTAGCAGCCTCAATGATAGGGTCTAGAGAGTGGTCTCCGCTGGCTCTCTGTTTATGTATTCCACCATGGGAGAACAGGGATGTCATCATCCTCAGGCTCTTGAACATTAGAGTTCAAGATGTAGATAGAAAAAGCAATATCCCGCTCAATGAGATCGAGTGGGATGTGCTCTTGATAGGAGGTCGGGACAACGATAGTGCGGAGATGTCGGACATGAGCTAGAGCTCTGTTCATTGCCTTCTTGTGGTTGGATCCACACTTCATACCGAAGAGGAAATCCAAAGGAATCCAACTCAAGGTGGATTTTGGGATAGAGTAGGTAAATTGCTATGCAAAATGCAGCTAACAAGGTGGAGTCTGGGTCTAATGTGGTAATGGTAGCCTTGAGGTCTAAAGTCTTGTAAAACTTGGGGAAGATTTGGTCCCCAAGGTGAGCATAGCAAGTGCTACTAATCCACGCCGGTGAAAGCAGAGGAGGCAGCCATGATGGGTAGTGGGGGGAGAACTAACACGCAAATAGAGAGCTAGAGAATAGATAGTAATGAGTTTGATCTAACTTATACTCATATTTATACTTACACTCAAATTTATAATATTTTTAATAATTTTCTAATTATTTTTATTATTGTACTTACAAATAGCTATAAACTTATATTTATTTTAATACCTTATGTTTATACTCTAGTAAATAAGGGACACTTCATTAAAAAATAATAATTCTTTTTCATGCTACATTATAATATTAATATTATATTATATTATTTACATAGTTATATATATTATTATTTACACTTAAATATATACTTAAAGTTATATTTATTTTTATACTTACATATACTTATATCTAGTGACTTAAAAGGTAATGACACTTCATTAAAATATATTAAATCTTACTTCTATTTCTAGCATAGTTAATTATATTATTATTTACAGTTAAATATATACTTATACCTAAATTTACGTTCATACTTTCTTATACTTATCATTATTTTCTTACATATTCATGGGTTTGAAACACATTAGACTTGAAAAACAACAACACTTTATTAAAATGAATTAAAATTAAATTTACACACTTTTAGAGAAACGGCTTCTTATATTCACTTGGAGGAATAAGAATTACATTGACTCCAAAATCTCAAGGATGTGTGGAGCAACACACTACTTGCATGTTTTGCAATGTTCACTCCGACTCCCAACCTACCATCTAACTTGAAATAGAAATTACAAAGGGGATCATTGGACATCAGTTGGGTTTCCTGCGCCCCAGAAAACTAAGGGGCCAATGACTCTCTAATTAACGCTAAAAGGTTCATGACCCTCCCAAAGAATAACCACATCAATGAGTGCAGAATGCGTGCCATCTCGCATTTCTTGCTCCAAGTTGAGCCACTCCCCTCGTAGAAGTCGCGACCTCCTATACTTGAAGCGAATGCATAAAGTTTGTCTTGCAATAAAGTACCTGTCATAAAAAAGAAGAATTTCTCTCTCTCCACATCTATACTTCATAGAACGTTGCTACATCATCTCTCTCCCTCTCTCGCATGTTGATTTTGTATATCATTTTTCCACATAAGAAGATCCTACTGGCCTTGATTTCACTTATAATCAAATAATGATTATTTTGGAGGATGTATTCATCTAATAAAATAACAATAGAGTATGAAGACATTAGTAATCATTCAGCCCCACAATGTGATAGTGTAGTTGAGTTAGGAGAAGAGGAATCTTGCTCCGTACAAGTGCCACAACTTGTTCTATAAAGAAATTTTGGCTTTTTTAATGGTGTGACATTTTAGAGACAAGAGACCTTAACTTGATCACAAAGGCTAACATTTTGGCTAGGATGTTGCAACATCCAGACATTAAAGAGGTTTGGATGTAACTAAACTCCCAAAACATATTGTATCAACATTGATTGTGGAGAACTTGAAGAGGTCTTTGGCTCATGTAAAAGGAGTGCACAATGCTAATAAGTTGGTAGTAAAGAGATCTACATTGCACATGATTGCCAATAGCAGTAACACATTACCAAGACACAAGACACACAACTGAAGAGCTTATAAAGCGCAAAGCACTCAGCAAAATCCTCTGCAAAGAAAGCATCACCACTTTTCCTATTAAACCCCCTTGGTGTGCCAACAATGATCTTGTTTCTTTGGATGATTCACAAGATCCCGAGTGCAATTTCTCATAATAGAGTCATACCATGGGGGCCCCTTTGGTTTGGAATTATATATTCCTTTAGACTTGCTAACTCTTGCACCTTCATCATCTCAAATATCAAGGCCATATATATAATGTGTGCATGTGCCCTTTTTTCTTTCTCTATTCTCTTTGATATGTGCAAATAGTTGTACAGACCTATCTTCTATAGTTAGAAGATATTTTCTATCACAAAAAGGTGCTTCACCCACTTTGGATATGGTATATTCCTCTCTGCCTTCAGCAAGCTTGTCTTCTTTGTAATTAGAATCCACCTCATGTGTGTACAATGGTTGTGGAAATTCCCTTCACCATAGAAGAAAGAGTTTGTGCTACTAAAAGTGATGGCTATGTGTACTCGACTACATCTTCATCAAAGGATAAAGTGGATGGAGCCTCCTCCTCCATCTAATAGGGTTGTTCGGATGAACAGTACATCATGGCTTACTTTGATCTTACTTGTCTTAGGAGCGGAAGTAGCACTTCTTGCGCAGGGCAGGGACCCACGTATATCTGGACAAGAGACTAATCCCTCGGTTCTTCCAAAACCGAACCCGGAAAAACTTCCCTCGCCCAAAAAGCACGGGAGATTCCTCCAGGATATTTTTACTCTAACGTAGTCAAGAGCCTTAACTAATTGAACTAATCTCACCGAACCCATAAGTCCCATAGTCAGATCATAGACCAACGCTTTCCTCATTGAGAGGCACTGCCGTTGATTCTTTTCCATAGAATTCATCTATCGTACCATAACAGAATTGAGTCTCATTTTAGGAATCCATCAGTCCAACCTAACCCCATCCAATCCCGTGGATTAGCCAACCACCCAACCACTATAGTGATGGGATCCATTTAAGAATTTGGTTAGGTTTTTGTCCCGGGTACCAGAGAAAAGAGTTCCCAGGTCCCCTAGCCCGATATTCATGCAAACTTAAAACTAGTCACACCACTTACACACCCAATATGAAATTACCTTTTTCATAGATTCAGCTGTCTTTAAAACAATCTTTTAATGAAACTATAGTATCATTGATCATAATCCTCCAAAATATCCGGTTGAATCCTAATTTTCAATTTTTCCTTCATCGGTGTACCTATGGCATCATTGGCAACCAGAACGCTCACCACCTGTCCACACAGGGGCCTTTTCGATAGTTCCTAGCTCATAGTAACCAGCAATATATTCACTTATAAAATCAAAATGGAATCTCCGTTCAAGATCAGCAAGATCAACCAACAGATCCATATAAAAGAGCCATGGACTCATCCGTTGAGGACTAGCAACGTCAATCAACTAGATCCATGCCTGAATTCAGAAAACAACTCTTACTCCTTGAACCAAATATCTTCCTCGACACACGTGTGGGTATCTTCGACGACCCAGAGCCCGAGTGCCGTATGGTCAGCACCCTCTAGGATCCTTCGCAGGTCACCTAGCGCTTCACTCATAGGCCGCTTCCTTGGTCCCTCATCCACCGTACTGGAAGCTCACCATTTAAATTGAACCGAGACTGGTCAAGACTTCGCTTGACCTTGCTACGCGAGACGTCCTCCATTGACTCTCCGTCAGCTGTTGCAACTTTATCAGTTAGGTCTCCACGACCTCATTCATAAGACGATCAAAATGCTTCCCCAGCATGCTTGACATAAAACAGTCATTTAAAAACAGGTCATAAATATAGTTTCTATAACGAACTCTCGTCTTTCCACATTGTTCCACATCAATCCACATTATTTGATCCACATCCATTTCATATGTATTCCCATTCTCATCCAATCACATCATTTTTATCTCATCATCTTTCCTCATTTATCCTCATCAGATCTCATCCACTCGCATCTACCCATATCCACATCTCATCACATCACATTCATTCACATCACATCTCATTCATTCACATCTATCCCGCTTCACATCACATCACATCACATTCATTCACATCACATATCATCCATTCACATCTATCCCAATTTACATCACATCACATCTCGTTCATTCACATCCCGATTCACATGACATCACATCTCATTCATTCACATCACCATCCCATCACATACATTCTATCCACATAACATCACATCACATCTATCCACATCATATCTCATTCTTCATACACATCTCATCTCATTCATCCACATCCATTCAATTGTTCACATGTACGACACCCACATCTATCTATACATTCATATCTATCACTTCACATCCACATATATTCATGTCACATCACATCTCTTTACATCACATCACATTCTTTCACATACACATCCACATCAATTCTTTCACATACACATCCACATCCATTCAATTGTTCACATGTACGACACCCACATCTATCTATACATTCATATCTATCACTTCACATCCACATATATTCATGTCACATCACATCTCTTTACATCACATCACATTCTTTCACATACACATACACATCCACATCCATTCTTTCACATACACATCCACATCCACATCCATTCTTTCACATACACATCCACATCCATTCTTTCACATACATCCACATCCATTATTTCACATACATATCCACATCCATTCTTTCACATACATCCACATCCATTCTTCACATCCATTTTCATCACATACACATCCACATCCATTCTTCACATACACACTCATATCCATTTTCATCACATACACATCCACATCCATTCTTCACATACACATTCACATCCATTCTTCACATACACATTCACATCCATTTTCATCACATACACATCCACATCCATTCTTTCACATACATCCACATCCATTCTTTCACATACACATCCACATCTGGCGTAAGACAGTCTTTTAAGAAAACAGGGTTTCTAAGCAAGTTTTCAGTTTGATTTTTCTTTTGAATACAAGGAGTATTTCCTTGAATCAGTATCCCCAGAACTTCTTGATCGAAATTTT
The DNA here is from genome assembly GCF_041138505.1 of Cibotium barometz. Lineage (NCBI taxonomy): Eukaryota > Viridiplantae > Streptophyta > Polypodiopsida > Cyatheales > Cibotiaceae > Cibotium > Cibotium barometz. The sequence continues at coordinate 24,324,938 of NC_141085.1, forward strand.
GAATTTCATACCAGAATTCCTCGAATTCTATAACCTTGATCCACATATCAATTTGAAGGGTCTCAAACTTAGTTTCAAATTTGGCGGAGTTTTGAGTGTATTTTTCTAAACTGGTCACACCTTCTTTCCTCGAAACTGACGAAAAAGTTTGGTCTTGGTCATAGTCTGATTCAAGGTTCAAGTCGGATAAGATTTTTCCTGAACTATCTTTCTCGAAAAGGTTTGATAATTGAGTTACTATTTTACTGAATTTCTTTCTTTGAATATTCACTTAACTGATTTCTAAATTAGATACGAATTCCAATGAGGAATAAATTAATCATTTATCTAAATATTTCGATCTCGATGATAGATTTCTTGAATTTTCTTCTTACAATCCGTGTGAATATAAAACGATAGAAATTTCTCTCTTAGAGTATTTAATTATTCATTTATCAAATACTCATAGAATTTAAACATAGAATTTAAGAGAATTCTAATTTTGAGATAAAAATTCTTTATGCATCTATTTATGCATAAAAATCAACTTCAATGGGAATAACACTTTTATATAAAATAAAAATCCTTTTATGCATCTATTTATGCCTAGAATCAAATTTAATAGGAATAACACTTTTAAAATAAAAAGAATTTCTTTATGCATCTATTTATGCATAAAAATCAAATTTTATAAGAATAATGCTGTTATAATTAAAAAAATTCCTTTATGCATCTTTCTATGCATAAAAATCAAATTTAATAAGAATAACACTTTTATAATAAAAAAAATTTCTTTATGTATCTTTCTATGCATAGAATCAATTTTAATAAGAATAACACTTTTATAATAAAAAAATTCCTTTATGCATCAAATTTAATAAGAATAACACTTTTATAATTAAAAAAATTCCTTTATGCATAAAAAATAAATTTAATAAGAATAACACTTTTATAATAATAAAAAATTTCTTTATGCATCTTCTATGCATAAAAATTAAATTTAATAAGAATAACACTTTTATAATAAAGAAATTTCCTTTATGCATCTTTCTATGCATAGAAATCAATTTTAATAAGAATAACACTTTTGTAATAAAAAAATTTCCTTTATGCATCTTTCGATGCATAGAAATCAAATTTAATAAGAATAACACTTTTATAATAAAATTTTTTCCTTTATGCATCTTTCTATGCATAGAAATAAAATTTAATAAGAATAACACTTTTATAATTAAAAAAATTTCCTTTATGCATCTTTCTATGCATAGAAATAAATTTTAATAAGAATAACACTTTTGTAAATAAAAAAAATTCCTTTATGCATCTTTCTATGCATAGAAATCAATTTTAAGAATTAATATCAGTGATATCCATGCATATTCATAGGTGAATATGTACATGGAGTAATTAGAATATTTCTTTTAGTTGCAAAAAATAGTGGGAATTACTCTTTTGGAATAACATAAAAACAAACTTTCTTTTTCAATTCTGGAAAATTTTGCCATAACCTCCTTTGTATGGCTGACCCTTTCTCATTTTTATCTTTCTTTATTTAACTTAATTAATCGAATTTAGAATTATAGCACTCTAATCTATATAATCTTCTCAATTCAAGAGAGTAAACAATAAGAAGAGTTTAATTAATCACTTAGTTAATCTTTCTAGGATTAAGAAAGGTTGGAATGTAAAGAAGAGAAGGGGGTGGCCTTTTCATCAAAGGCATAGCATTTGAATTTAATTCAAACATCTGCAAAACATAAAAATCAAGAAAACCATAGAATTTTTCATTAAAATTTCGTAAGCAAGTAAGAAAAGTATCTTACATAGAGCTTGTAAGCTCTCCTTTGGCTTGAGGGATTGAGGGTTCTACTCTTGTTTGAAGCAAGAGTGGCCACCAATTCACTTTAGAGAGGATTAGGCCAAAAATAATTGAATTATTAAAAAATTCAACGTGGATGGCTCAGGACGACAGGAGTAGAGTAACAGTGCATAAACACCATTAAGCTTTTACAAAGGGAGAGGCTTCTATTTATAGGAAAAAGTGAGCCTCTAACCAAGCAAACTGATTCTAGAATTTTCGAGATCAGTTTGGTCAATTTTTGACCATTTTTGGGTTAGTTCAGCTTACTTTTTGGATCTAGTTTTGAAATAGGAGAGAGGAGAGATAAAAATATCTCATTTTATTGATTAAAAATTGGGAGTAATGATGAGAAAAAGGCCCCTACTTCATGAGGGGAGATCCCCACACTGAGGTGTCAAAATTCAGTTTTTTAATTCTTTTCTTTGGTCCTTAGTCCACTCTTCATCTTATGTGAGCATTTACTCATTTTTTTTGGGGGGGGGGGAGGGGGATTATTTTATTCTTCAACTTATCTCCTCCCTACACTTGGATTGATCCTATTGGCCCATGGGAATCTTAATTGGACCGTAATCCAAAAATTTTTAAAATCCTCGACCCTTAGGCTAAGGTCCTTTATACCTATTTTCAATTAATTCCAATCGCACATTGGAAAGTTCTTTTTGAATTTCTGTTTCAGGGGAAACCATTTTAGACACTAGGAGGATTTTTATATCCAAAAATATCTCAATTTTGAATTACCTCTCTCTAGACATTTTCTCTCTCCAGGCCAAAACAGGGTAAAACAGGATCTTTCTTTTATTTCAGAGAGGGGAATAATTTTAAGATCAGAAGGAGAGGTTCTTACACCTGCACACCTCAAAAGCTGGAGGGAGGAATCTTACATCCTACCCCACTTAAAAAACCCGAGATGTCCTCATCTCGCAAACTAGAGGACAACTCTTTCCCTTAAGATTCAATTGATTATGGGGTTCCTTCTAGTCTGGTGAACCCAATAGAATCCTGGGATATAGATCCCTTATATAAAACTCTTCATCAGATAACAGTTCACTCAGATCATATCATTCATATCCTTAACACAATAATGGTTCATTAGACCGAAATTTCCATCTGAACATTCCTCCATGGGGATTTCAATTATATAGATTTTTAATTTGTCATCCCTTAACTTGATCCAGTGGGTCATGTGTTAACAGTAGCAATCTATCAGCACAATCCACTAATCTCATAGTGATTTGTTGAAGGCATTATCATCATTCCAGTTACGAACATCATCACAGGGACTCGTCCCATTCATCCTCATTGTGGTTTTGCTCAGCTTATCGCTTTTCAACCAAAATTCAGGAATCATCATTTTTTAATCAGAATCCAAATCAACTCATCAGTTCTCAACCAGAGTTTTAAAATCATATCAACCACATTCGAATTCATCATCTGGATAGCATTTTTGCTTATAATTTTAAGGTCTCAGATTTACTCGTATTATATATTGCCAGTAAAGAGCTACAGTTATACTCTTAGTATATACGGGTAGTCACGGTCCTTGGAATTATAAGGTAAATACCATCATGTCTAGGCCTCAAGCAAGTCAGGGATTCCATGCAATTGTGGTACTTCCATTTGAAGACCCAATTACTAAATTATGAATTTTATTCTGAATGTCAATTTGTATGAATTTCATCACATTTCTAACTTTTTATTGTTACTTCATAAATTTTTGACATTTTTGGCTTCTCAGTTGAAAGATCCCTGACCCCTCCGCGCAACGAATTCTGGGGTGCTAGCAGTGGAAGTAGCACTTCTTGCGCAGGACAGGGTCCCTCACTCGGGGCCTCGCCCATGTATATCCGGACAAGAGACTAATCCCTCGGTTCTTCCAAAATCGAACTTGGAAAAACTTCCCTCGCCCGGAAAGCACCGGCGATTCCTCCAGGATATTTTTACTCTAACGTAGTCAAGAACCTTAACTAACTGAACTGATCTGACTGAACTCTTAAGTCCCATAGTTGGATCAAGGAAAAAACTTGCACTTGGATCATAGAGACCAACGCTTTTTTTCTCATTGAGAGGCACTCCCATTGATTCTTTGCCATAGAACAATTTTTATCCAGGATTTACTTCATCTATTGTACCATAACAAAATTGAGTCTCATTTTAGGGATCCATCAGTCCAACCTAACCCCATCCAATCCCGTGGGTTAGCCAACTGCCCAACCACTGTAGTGATGGGATCCATTTAAGAATTTGGTTAGGTTTTATCCTGGGTACCAGGGAAAAGAGTTCCCAGGCTCCCTAGCCCGATATTCATGCAAACTTAAAACTAGTCACACCACTTATACACCCAATATGATATTGCCTTTTTCACAGATTCAGCTATCTTTAAAACAATCTTTTAATGAAACTATAGGGAACAAACTTTGCAAGCATGTGGGGGGGGCACCCCACATGCTTGTAAAATTTGGTCACAATCGGAGCATGTTTGAATTGGTAATTAGCGCCCAGTGTAGATTTTTCAAGTCTCTTGGTGCTTAAGAGGCCATGGAAAATCCGGGCTTTCCCCATACCATCGTACCTAAACACGCTCCGATTGGGAATAAACTTTGCAAGCATGTTGGGGGGGGCATCCCCACATGCTTGCAAAGTTTGGTCACAATCGGAGCATGTATGGATTGGTAATTAGCGCCCAGTGCGGATTTTTCAAGTCTCTTGGTGCTTAAGAGGCCATGGACATCTATCCACATCTCATCTCATTCATCAACATCCATCTAATCATTCACATGTACGACTACCCACATCTACATACATTCATATCTATCACTTCACATCCACATATATTCATGTCACATCACATCTCTTTACATCACATCCACATATATTCATGTCACATCACATCACATTCTTTCACATACACATCCACATCCATTCTTTCACATACACATCCACATCCATTCTTTCACATACACACATCCATTCTGGCGTAAGACAGTCTTTTAAGAAAATAGGGTTTCTAAGCAAGTTTTTAGTTTGATTTTTCTTTTGAATACAAGGAGTATTTCCTTGAATCAGTATCCCCAGAACTTCTTGATCGAAATTTTGAATTTCATACCAGAATTCCTCGAATTCTATAACCTTGATCCACATATCAATTTGAAGGGTCTCAAACTTAGTTTCAAATTTGGCGGAGTTTTGAGTGTATTTTTCTAAATTGGTCACACCTTCTTTCCTCGAAACTGACGAAAAAGTTTGGTCTTGGTCATAGTCTGATTCAAGGTTCAAGTCGGATAAGATTTTTCCTGAACTATCTTTCTCGAAAAGGTTTGATAATTGAGTTACTATTTTACTGAATTTCTTTCTTTGAATATTCACTTAACTGATTTCTAAATTAGATACGAATTCCAATGAGGAATAAATTAATCATTTATCTAAATATTTCGATCTCGATGATAGATTTCTTGAATTTTCTTCTTACAATCCGTGTGAATATAAAACGATAGAAATTTCTCTCTTAGAGTATTTAATTATTCATTTATCAAATACTCATATAATTTAAACATAGAATTTAAGAGAATTCTAATTTTGAGATAAAAATTCTTTATGCATCTATTTATGCATAAAAATCAACTTCAATGGGAATAACACTTTTATATAAAATAAAAATCCTTTTATGCATCTATTTATGCCTAGAATCAAATTTAATAGGAATAACACTTTTAAAATAAAAAGAATTTCTTTATGCATCTATTTATGCATAAAAATCAAATTTTATAAGAATAACGCTTTTATAATTAAAAAAATTTCTTTATGCATCTTTCTATGCATAAAAATTAAATTTAATAAGAATAACACTTTTATAATAAAAAAATTTCCTTTATGCATCTTTCAATGCATAGAATCAATTTTAATAAGAATAACACTTTTATAATAAAAAAATTCCTTTATACATCAAATTTAATAAGAATAACACTTTTATAATTTAAAAAAATCCTTTATGCATAAAAAATAAATTTAATAAGAATAACACTTTGATAATAATAAAAAATTCCTTTATGCATCTTCTATGCATAGAAATCAAATTTAATAGGAATAACACTTTTATAATAAAGAATTTTGCTTTATGCATCTTTCTATGCATAGAAATCAATTTTAATAAGAATAACACTTTTGTAAAAAAAAAAATTCCTTTATGCATCTTTCGATGCATAGAAATCAAATTTAATAAGAATAACACTTTTATAATAAAATTTTTTCCTTTATGCATCTTTCTATGCATAGAAATAAAATTTAATAAGAATAACACTTTTATAATAAAAAAAATTTCCTTTATGCATCTTTCTATGCATAGAAATCAATTTTAATAAGAATAACACTTTTGTAAATAAAAAAAATTCCTTTATGCATCTTTCTATGCATAGAAATCAATTTTAATAATTAATATCAGTGATATCCATGCATATTCATAGGTGAATATGTATATGGAGTAATTTGAATATTTCTTTTAGTTGCAAAAAATAGTGGGAATTACTCTTTTGGAATAACATAAAAACAAACTTTCTTTTTCAATTCTGAAAAATTTTGCCATAACCTCCTTTGTATGGCTGACCCTTTCTCATTTTTATCTTTCTTTATTTAACTTATAGCACGCTAATCTACATAATTTTCTCAATTCAAGAGAGTAAACAATAAGAAGAGTTTAATTAATCACTTAGTTAATCTTTCTAGGATTAAGAAAGGTTGGAATGTAAAGAAGAGAAGGGGGTGGCCTTTTCATCAAAGGCATAGCATTTGAATTTAATTCAAACATCTGCAAAACATAAAACTCAAGAAAACCATAGAATTTTTCATTAAAATTTCGTAAACAAGTAAGAAAAGTATCTTACATAGAGCTTGTAAGCTCTCCTTTGGCTTGAGGGATTGAGGGTTCTACTCTTGTTTGAAGCAAGAGTGGCCACCAATTCACTTTAGAGAGGATTAGGCCAAAAACAATTGAATTATTAAAAAATTCAATGTGGATGGCTCAGGACGACAGGAGTAGAGTAACAGTGTATAAACACCATTAAGATTTTACAAACGGAGAGGCTTCTATTTATAGGAAAAAGTGAGCCTCTAACCAAGCAAACTGATTCTAGAATTTTCGAGATCAGTTTGGTCAATTTTTGACCATTTTTGGGTTAGTTCAGCTTACTTTTTGGATCTAGTTTTGAAATAGGAGAGAGGAGAGATAAAAATATCTCATTTTATTGATTAAAAATTGGGAGTAATGATGAGAAAAAGGCCCCTACTTCATGAGGGGAGATCCCCACACTGCGGTGTCAAAATTCAGTTTTTTAATTCTTTTCTTTGATCCTTAGTCCACTCTTCATCTTATGTGAGCATTTACTCATTTTTTTTGGGGGGGGGAGGGGGATTCTTTTATTCTTCAATTTATCTCCTCCCTACACTTGGATTGATCCTATTGGCCCATAGGAATCTTAATTGGACCGTAATCCAAAATTTTTTAAAAACCTGGACCCTTAGGCTAAGGTCCTTTATACCTATTTTCAATTAATTCCAATCGCACATTGGAAAGTTCTTTTTGAATTTCTGTTTCAGGGGAAACCATTTTAGACACTAGGAGGATTTTTATATCCAAAAATATCTCAATTTTGAATTACCTCTCTCTAGACATTTTCTCTCTCCAGGCAAAAATAGGGTAAAACAGGATCTTTCTTTTATTTCAGAGAGGGGAATAATTTTAAGATCAGAAGGGGAGGTTCTTACACCTGCACACCTCAAAAGCTGGAGGGAGGAATCTTACATCCTACCCCACTTAAAAAACGCGAGATGTCCTCATCTCGCAAACTAGAGGACAACTCTTTCCCTTAAGATTCAATTGATTATGGGGTTCCTTCTAGTCTGGTGAACCCAATAGAATCCTGGGATACAGATCCCTTATATAGAACTCATCATCAGATAACAATTCACTCAGATCATATCATTCATATCCTTAACACAATAATGGTTCATTAGATCGAAATTTCTATTTGAACATTCCTCCATGGGGATTTCAATTATATAGATTTTTAATTTGTCATCCCTTAACTTGATCCAGTGGGTCATGTGTTAACAGTAGCAATCTATCAAGCACAATCCACTAATCTCATAGTGATTTGCTGAAGTCATTATCATCATTCCAGTTACGAACATCATCACAGGGACTCGTCCCATTCATCCTCATTGTGGTTTTACTCAGCTTATCGCTTTTCAACCAAAATTCAGGAATCATCATTTTTTAATCAGAATCCAAATCAACTCATCAGTTCTCAACCAGAGTTTTAAAATCATATCAACCACATTCGAATTCATCATTTGGATAGCATTTTTGCTTATAATTTTAAGGTCTTAGATTTACTCGTATATATTGCCAGTAAAGAGCTGCAGTTATACTCTCAGTATATACGGGTAGTCACGGTCCTTGGAATTATAAGGTAAATACCATCATGTCTAGGCCTCAAGCAAGTCAAGGATTCCATGCAATTGCGGTACTTCCATTTGAAGACCCAATTACTAAATTATGAATTTTATTCTGAATATCAATTTGTATGAATTTCATCACACATTTCTAACTTTTTATTGTTACTTCATAAATTTTTGACATTTTTGGCTTCTCAGCTGAAAGATCCCTGACCCCTCCGCGCAACGAATTCTGGGGTGCTAGCAGTGGAAGTAGATAGTTGGGAGAAGCAGACCACACCCCGTGTTTGGTGAAATGAGTGTCAAGACCTCATGGAAATGATTGGCATGGGTAGATGGAGGTCTGGGACATCTTGGCATCTGACAGGGTAATATACCCAGATCTCATAGCATGATGTTGAGAGATTGGGCTTTTTCTTGATGAATACATTAGCCAAGGTGAGGTTTTGTTGGTGGTGAATTGGAATCGAAGTAGAGGATACATGTATAGAGGCTTGAGAGAGGTACTTGCAAGGTCAAGGGTTCTCCAAGTGTGATGGGTTGTACCATGAGCCACGCTTGCACCTACCATGGCCTACCCATCCAGAGATGTACTTGGAGGTTTGTCATGACGAGGTTAGGTACAGGTGAATGTGTTTGTGTGTGAAATGCGAGATGTACTTGGAGGTTAGGTACAGGTGAATGTGTTTGTGTGTGAAATGCAAGCAGTGAAAAAAAAGTGATGCCCATAGTGAAATATATAGGTGACATGCATGGGAAATGGAAGAAAGGTGTGCCCGTGTGGGTCGACTACTCCAACACAAGGACTTATCCAACATAACTCCTTTCTTTGACTCTTTTTGCTGCTTTCTTTGACATTTACTTGATATCCCTTTTCTTGGGGAGTTCAGATCATTAGAGTGTCAAGGGATTTGCACATGGTGGTACCCATAGTTGCAAGGGAGCTATGGCTTGATAGAATTGGCATTGTCAAGTGTGTGGGCGGCGGGAGGTAGGGTGGGTTGAATGGGTGAGGTTTTCTAAGACAAGGCATGGCAGGGTCCTGCTGATTCTCGAAAGATGCAGGTCGATGGGTCATACCATCATGGGCTTGGCTTGAGCTCACCATGGTTCTTCCATCCATAAATATATCTAGACGATTATCAATGATGAGGCTCAATGCACATCCTTGAAGGAACAATGCTTATGTGTCTATTACATGCAAGGCCTGTGGATATATTACAAGTGGTGTGTATGGGCTTGGGCAAAAGTTGGGCCCGTGTAGAAGCTTCTTCCAGTGAAAACTCCAACACACCCTTTCATTGACACTTATTTGTTTTCTTTCTTGGACTCTTACACATGATTTGAGACAAGGATTTAGTGAATGTGCAACGAGGTAGGCAATAAGGTGGGTGTGATTGAGGTTGGGGTGTCCATTTTAACGATGGAAGAATTGAGGACACCTTGTCTACTGGTAGGGACATTG
>NC_141085.1:27253656-27360422 GCF_041138505.1 Cibotium barometz
AGTGCACAGCTTTAATAAATGTGAACTTCTAAGGTTATAAAACCTTTGCAATAATAAACAAGGGTTAAATGAATACTTACCACCCGTTCACATGCCACAAACCATGTCAGAATACAGGGCATTCACACAGCTCACGGGTGGGCGTCCCACTCCCCGTGAACTGGACACATCATAATAGGCATTCACACAAAAATAAGTCATGCGAAAACAGTTTCAAACAGGCAAAGATGCATGCATATGCATTATGCAATGGAAATCTCCAATTCGTGGAACCTGTAAATAGCAGCTCTTCCTGAGCACGGAACTGGCTCAATGGGAAGCCTAAACTCGGATCCCTGACAGTGGGTGACACGAGGCCAAGCCTCCTGTAGGTGACGCGAGTCCTGGCCTCAGTACGGGCGACACGAAGCTCCCTGCCGTCCCATACCTTGGCACGAAAGTAGAGAAAGACCACTTGGGCAGCCAAATGGTGACATCCATTGTCAATCAAGGTCTTATCCCCACTCTTAGGGATAAGGAAGATAAGCCCCTTAGTGAGAGAAGAAGGCACAAAATCTGTCCCCCACATCTCCTAGAGAGCCACTGTGATTTCTGCCTCAATCTACAAAAAGTAATGAAAAAAACAAGGGAGAGACCATCCTCCCCTAGGCATGAAGAGCATATGAGGTAAGGCATGAAGAGCATGACTGAGCTCCTACATAGAAAAAGGGGTATACCGAATGGCACACATCTCCTCAGTAAACAAATGTGGCAATGCATTCCAAATCTTCCTTTGTGTCTCAAGTCAGAATGAGGCTCAGCGCTAAGAAGCTAGACATAGAAATCAGTGCCAATCTGTCTAACCATAGGAAGATCTCAGTGAAGAATGCCATGTGAATCTTGTAGATGCCTGACACTCTCTCTAGCATGAGATGGGCCGTGAGTAGCAAAGAAGTGTTTGATGCATCTACCACCTATCTAGATTCATGGGCATGGTAGCAGTACTCCACACGCTGCTCAAGAGAGTGATAAAGCCCTTCCCTAACAGTACATAAAGAGTCTAAAACCCAGTAAGCGTGAGGATCTTTCTCATGCTCTCTCTGTAAGGCAACCAATCTACGTCTAATAGCCCTTTCTAATACAAGGCCTCCTACCTGGCACCCGTGATAAAAGTCACTAATATCACAGAGAGTAGAGGCTAGGCTTTGCGAGGCATGTGAAAAATCATGAGATCTCCAAATATCAAGCATCTCACGTGATAGCTCTGCATCTAAGAACAAATGATCAGGGATGTGAACGTGCGGTGTTGATCCATGGCGACTCGAATCTCTAATGCATAAAACTATTGGGCAATGATCCGATTTTGAAGTGCCTGCACAAATAAAAGTATGGCCCCCTCTGTCAAGCACCCAATCATCCACATAAAATCGTCTAACCGTGCATAAATACATCATGCATCCCTTCTCCTCTTAGACCATGAATAAAAGAGAGTGGATGGTCTCCTTGGAATGTCATCCTCATGCCAACAATCTCTACCATGGATGGAGAGTATAAACCTCTCCCAAGACGCTCTCTCAAGACGATCTCATGTCCACCTCTTTTATCCATTGGCATCTCAACCATGTTAAAATCCCCACCAATAATCCAATGGTCAGCATGAGGTATCAACGTAGTGAGAGATTCCCAAAAGACAATCCTCTCATCTCTATGGTTAGAAGCATAGAGGTTAAGAAAACTAATGCATGCAACACCTTGCATAACTACGCTCTCGCAGAGCAAAATGACACCATGTCCAATGATGCAAGGCAAAACCACAACTAAGACAGAAATACAAACACCACCTTTGGTACCAATGGCTGGTGACCAAAAGGTGTGTCCTGAGAGAAGCTTGCCAGATCTCCCACACTGGCTAGCATCCAGTTTATGCTCTTGCAAGAGCCATACATCCATAGGTCCAACTGTAACTACATTGTGAAGCTGCGTTTTGCGTTTTGACAATCTGTTCCCGTTGACACGGGAAAAAACCCCCAAGACCTTGAATGTTTCATGAGAAAATCCTCATAAGGACTCAAGGGTAGGATTGACCAGATCTCATGGTCAACTAAGGACCGACAAAGGACCCCCTTTAGGGATGGAGGTGTGTCTTGCATAGGTAGGGGAGGGAAAATTTGACAATGAAAACCTTACCTCTCATTCACACTCCGGGGAAAAGCCAAGGTTTGTCCTCAAAACTTACCATGACAATGCGATTGCACATCATCCTCGAGGGTGCAATCATCCTATAACTGTAATGCTACGTTCTCCTACGAGGGATCCAAATCCTCTGCCTGCAGAGCCTCATCCTCCAAAGAAGGATCCACATTCTATGAGGCAAGAGTTGCATTAGGATTGGAGTGCTCCTCTAGGAGTGGGGTAAAGGGGTAGGTACGGGGGTCTGAGGGCGCCTGCCATCTCTAACCACAACCCAACGTTGTGTGGTCTGCTGGGGCACACGGGCAATTGGAGTCTTGGCAATTGCAGGAGGCATCTGCTAGGTAAGACCACGCTGCCTCCTAGCGTGGCCTCTTGATTTGGGACAATCTCTAGCAATGTGGCCCTGTCGACAACAACTCCGACACTAGTCAGATCTACTTGCAATCTCCATCCTCTGATGGAAATGAGAGCCGTCGGGTCTCTGAAGTATGATATGATCATTAGTAATTGATGCATTAGGAACAAGCACAAAAACCTGGGATACACCATCAAAAGTGGTGGTGACAGACGTGAAAGATGAGGCGTGATAGCCCGAAACGGTCGATACCTCTAAAACCTCGCCAAAGAATGCCCCTATGGAAGCTAAGAGCTTCCACTAAGATCGAGAAGGAGCAGGGAACTTCAATGAGACCGGGGTAAGGCACTGATCCTTCACCACTAGATCAAAGCCCACGTGGTACTGAAAGAAGAAGATCTTCCTAGGGCCAAAAGGAAAGGGGCTATCAGCCAACACCTGAGACGTAGCTTCCAGAGAAAGAAAGTCCACTTGGAAGAAGCATTGATCAAGTAGACGTGTAATCCTAGAAGTGCACAATTAGCTCCGAAGGGAGAGCTGCTAGAAGCCATTCACGAGCCTACGAGCGAGAGGGGTCGCAGCCATAAACCCTCGCGATAAGTGTGGTATGGACCTCAATGTCAATGTCGTGTTCAAGAGGTGGGCTCGTCTTGCGAAAATTTGATGATTCCCCCGGCCTCTAGGGTCGAAGATGGATTGGTTGTGACGCAAGCCGTAAGGCTAATCAATGGTGGGCGACCGACTTGAATCTGATTAAAAACAACTGCTAAAGGAACAGCAAAGGGCAAAGGGGGAAGCGGAGGCAGCAGGCACAATGGCGGGGGCTAGCAGGGAAGAGGCGAGGCAGCAGAGCTGAGGCCGGGGGAGGAGGATTTGCTACAGGCAAGCCTTCTCGGTGCGAAAGATCACAAACATTCATCCTTTGGGGCATGGCTACTACCAAGTTGAGTTCAATTCACCTACAGCTTCGAACAAGGTCATGCACCTGAGCCCCGTCACACTATGTACAGCCTAGGCCTTCTTCAGCACGGCTTCGACCCGACATCCGATCCTTTGGCTAGCCTCTCACGCTTTCCTATGGCAATCTACTTTCCAGGTCTTAGCAATGAATACCTTCCTCTCCTCCTGGTGTGTCAAATCCCCAAGGACCTCCTCGTAGAACGCTCCCGGTTCGAGACTCGAAACCTACAAACAAACAAACAAACAACAAGGGGGTGCTGGCCTGACTCACCTCCCAACCATGACAGCCGTGGGCAAGCCCACAGACTTACTTGGTTGTCCCCACCGAGCCACGAGCTGAGCTCACTAGGTTGACGTACCGACCAGCCTCTACCTCGTGACGTCCCATACCACCACGAAGCTACCCTCACGGGCCTCGAGACTGCTGCTGGCCTCGGTTGCATAAAGCAGGTGCACGTCTGCACTAGATGCAGGCTCCAAGACCATAGAGCTCTCACAAACTCGCGAGACTCTCTATATCACCAATGACTAACCTTGGCCACCCTTTTATAGGCTCTTGGCCGGTCATCGGGCGTCCACACTTGGACGCCCGCCCGTCCATACTAGGGTGCCCGCCTGTTAGTCTATCCCTAACTCAGCTCACCAATCAGCCTGCCTAGCTCCAAGCTTCCCCAAACCTCGAAGCTAGTCTTGCGTGCGTGTAGCACACGATAGATACACACTGTGCACATGACATACTCCCCTTCCTCTAAGAGCTCACTCCTGAGCTCACTAAAAAGCCAGGGTAATCTCTCTGAAGAGTAGTTAATGTCTCCCATGTAGCGTCCTCCTCAACACGATCCTTCCACTTGATCTTGTATTTCGTGATAAGCGTATTACGCAATCTTCTTTCACGAAATCCAAGAATCTTTTCAAGTTCGTGCGGAACAAATGTCATATCCTCGACATCTATAATTTCTTGAGGAGTAACTAACTAATCTGTTCCACCCAGTACTTCCGTAAGTCTACTAACATGAAATACAGAATGAACTTTCACATGAGAGGGCAAATCCAATTCATATGCAACTGAACCAATCCATCGTGTAATACGAAATGGTCCACAGTATCTAGGGGATAATTTCGGAGATGGACCTGTCCATAAAGTCTCGGAATCTTTCGGAACTCGCAAATACACCATCATTCCTTCAGAGAACTCTCTGGGTGAACGATGTCTATTAGAATAAAATCTGTCTCGGTCTTGAGCACTTCTAATAGATTCCTTCGCAACTTGTAACATTTCCCGCATATCTTAAAAAAAATTACGTGCTGCATCATGCTGAAGTCCTGAGAATCCTACTGTAACAGGTGATCTAGGTTGAAAACCATACATAAGCATGAAAGAACTAAAACCTGTACTCGTATGCTTAGTACTGTTATATGCAAATTCTAACATAGGAAGATAATCCTCCCATGAACTCTGTCTTTTGGATACATATGCTCGAAGCATATCCTCCAAAATCTGATTCACTCTTTCAGTCTGGCCATCAGATTGAGGATGATCTGAGGAACTCAAATTCAAAGTTGTCTCCAACTTCTCAAAAACAAGTTTCCAAAAATCACTCGCAAACTTAGAGTCCCTATCACTCACTATGTCCTACGGTAACCCGTACAGTCTAAACAATTGCTCGATAAACTGCCGTGCTAATTGCGTAGCTGTAATAGTCTTCCGGGTCCCTAAAAATCTAGCCATTTTCGTCAAGCGATCTACCACAACCCAAATAGAATCGTGGCCTTGATGTGTTCTTGGCAATCCGGTAATAAAATCCATGGGAATACTTTCCCATTTATTACTCGGGATTTGCAAAGGATGCAACAACCCAACCTGTCTAAAGCGTTCAGCTTTATTTGCCTGGCAAATTTGACACTTGAGAACATAATCTTCTATATACCCTTTCATCTCTGGCCAATAAAAAGTGCGTCCTATGTACCCCAGGGTGTCCAGCAGAAGAGGCGTCGTGACACTCCTTAAGAATCTTGGACCTAATGTACGAGATCTGTGGTACACAAATTCTGTCATTATGGAATAGTAAACTATTCCGAATCATCCACTGGCCTCCTGCAGCTTGAATGGTAGACTGCTCGGTCATTGAGTCTTGGTCCATCAATGAGCTCCCGTCCTGGATCTTCTGCCAAAATGGAGCAAAATAACTATCAGTCCTTCAAAGCCCTCTCAATGACTGAAATAAGTCAGTAGAAATCTCGGTGAACTACATAGTATTCACCTTTCGAATTCGACTAAGCGCATCTGCAATACTATTCATGGACCCTTTCCGATAAAGAATCTTAAAATCAAAATCTTGCATTAACTCAGCCCAACGAGCTTTCCTACCTCTCAAATCATCCCCATCACACACATACTTGATTGATTGATCAGTCAATACCACAAACTTGGAGCCAAATAAATAATGTCTCCAAACCTTGAGAGCATGAATCACAACATAAAGCTCTTTCTCAAGGGTTGGCCAACGAGATTGAGTGTCGTCTAACTTTTTACTTTCAAAAGCAACCGGTCTACCATCTTGAAATAGAGCAGCCCCGATAGCATAGTCACTGGCATCAGTTTCAAGAACATAAGGCCGCCTAGGATCAGGTAATGCTAAGATAGGTGCTTCCTTGACTTTATCTTTCAAATGTCTGAAGGCCATATCTAGATCTTTATTCCAAATGATAGGCTGATTGGACTTACGTCCACGACCTTTCAAGAAGTCAGTCGTCAGTAGTGTGAGCTGAGAGTACTCCCGCACAGATTTCCGAAGAAAAACAACAAAACCGAGAAAGGAACGAAGTTGTTTCACTGTTCGCGCTATAGGCCAGTCCAAAACCTTCTGAACTCGGTCATAGTCAATGCTCAATCCATCTCGAGTGATCTTGTGTCCCAAGTAAATGATGTCGGTCATAAAGAACTCGCATTTACTTAATTTAGCATATAGTCGATTCTGTCTTAAAATAGATAAGACAATCGTGACGTGTCTAACATGATCCTCAAGAGTACGACTATATATCAAAATATCATCCACGAACACCACCACAAATTTTCCCAAATGTTCACGAAAAAGATCGTTCATCATTTGCTCGAAAGTGGCTGGAGATCGGTTAACCCAAAAGGTAATACGAGAAACTCGTAATGACCATATCTAGTCCGAAAGGCGGTTCTTTCGACATGCCTTTCATGAATACGTATCTGGTGATAGCCAATACGTAAATCTATCTTCGTGAAATATTTCGCTCCTGCTAACCGGTCAATCAGGTCATCTGATCTAGGGAGAGTATAACGGTTCTTAATTGTTAGCTTGTTCAATCTCTTGTAATCTATACACATTCTCCAGGTGTTGTTCTTCTTTCTCCTAAGCAACGCAGGTGCACCCCAAGGTGATTTACTTAGACGGATCTAAACCATCCTCAAATAATCTTCGAGTTGTTTAGCCAACTCATCTTCCTCAGCTAGGCTCATCCTGTAAGGTGGAATACTGACAGGATGAGCACCAGGGATCAAGTCAATATGATGATCTACTGCCCGTTCAGGTGGTAAACCCGATGGCAGTTCCTTAGGAAATACATCTTGAAACGACTCAAGTATCTTCTGTAATTCTCTGCTTTCAAACACACTTGATTCATTGACATCCATGGAAGGTATGAGAAATGAAGAAAGTGGAATCAATACACAATGGAAAGCGGTATACAAAGAAGAATCCATTATATTTCCAAAATCAATTGTATTTACAAGAGGTCCCTGGGAGATATGAATACAATCACCTAAAATACTATACTGGGTGTCTCTATGCTAAAATGAAAAAATATGACTAGACCAATCTATCTGGACTTGAAGAGTCTTAAACCACTCAATCCCTAATAACATGTCTACATTTTCTAGGTGCATAACATAGCATTCCAGAGTATCTTTGTAGTCCTCAATCTGGATTGAAAGCATCTCCACCTTTCGATGCCATACTTGCCTTCCCGCAAGTAGGCGTACCTCGTAGGTATGATCGCTGGGTGTCGTACCAAGACTCAATTTCTGCACAAGTTTGTAATTAACAAAGTTGTGTGAGCTGCCAGGGCCTAGAAGAATGTGAATGTTATGGCCATTCACTTCTCCATAAACCCGGAGAAGATCATGCAAGCCAAATACTTTAGAGTTGAACAGACAATCAGAACAAGTACTAGGGCGAGAAAGTACAGTAATTGACATACCTGTCAAAGACAACTCGTTAGCTGCCTTTGGCTTGGGTCTTGCATTGGTCTTTGCACCCTTTTGCTTTGGGCACTCGTTACGCATGTGTCCTTTTTCTTCGCACATAAAACAACATCCTTCCTTCTTGAGCTTTAACGCCCTAAGGAGTCGTTTCTTCTTCGCTGGTGTCGAACTTGAATTCTTCGAAGGTTGGTCCGAAGACTTGTTAGCCATAGGTGTAGAAAACTTTCGTTTATGCTTGTTCCCCTGCTCGGTAACAGGTTTCGACTTGGAAGAGACCATTGTATTATCATAGATACGAGCTGAATGAATGGCTTCGTCCAATGTTTTGCATTTGTTATTTTTAACCTGTAAACGATATGAGTATGGTAAACCACCTACAAAGAACCCCAAAAGAGTAGTGTGATCCATCTTTGTAGCTTTCATCTGCTGCAAGTCCCTAAAGTTCTGGAGGTAGACCTCATAAGTGAGGTGCTGCGAGGTCATGGTCAAAGCTGAAAACCGGGCAACAATATCATAATCATCCTCTTTCTTGAGGAATTCTTTCTTAAAGACGTCTTCGAATTGTACCCAAGTTGTTGGCTTAGGGTTGAGCTCCTTCCACCAAAGCAAAGCTTTGCCGGAGAGGAAACCTGCTGCTAACTGGATCTTTTTTCCATCATCATATGGATGAAACTGAAAATGGACCTGCCACTTATGTAGCCATGTGTCCACAATCTCCTTGGTACGCTGCTTTTGCTCGCCCTCGAACGGTTCCGGAGTAATGTTGGGGCCTAAAGCAGAGGCCAAGGTATCCATACCCGAAAGAGTAGAGAGGGTAGTGATCAAAAGAGAGATGGAGTTCTGCAAGGCTTGCATCTAGGCTGCGATTTGTGCCTGACGTTCTCACGAAGAAGCTTCGAGAGCTACTTTAAACTCTTGGAAATCTGATTTTGACACATAATCGTCAAAAAGATCGGCATCGGTATCTTCCGTAGCCGGCAAGCCTTCGTGTTCGACAAGGGGCTCCAACTCCGATTCTTGGGTCGACATCGTAAAGAGGACAAGTGGAGAGAAAATTCGATCTTTGCACAATAAAAGTGCAAGGGAACTTGAGAGCTTGAGAGCTTGAAAACTTGAGAGATATGTGGCAAGAAGCCCACTTAAGGGGTTTATATAACTAGCTCCAAAAGCTACTTGAGCTTTTGCTTTTGTTTTGTTTTTGTTTATATATATATATATATATATATATATATATATATATATATATATTCTGTTTTCTTTATAGAAAAAAAAAACAACACCTTTAAACGTTGGAGGGGCTTTTAAACTTTTAAAAAAAATTAATCTAAAAAAAATCAAAAGCGTCGAATGCCTTTGTGTTTTTTTTTTCTCCTTCCCTCCCGGATTAGCGCCACCGGTTGCCTCTCTGACAACCATATGCCTTTGGCCGTCCTAATAATCTCAATGCCAAGAAAGTATCTCAGCTCACCTAAATCCTTCATGTCAAATTTCTGCTTGAGGAGACATTTCACACTCTCAACTGCCACCCCTACCAATCAAGTCATCCACATAGATTGTAATGACCACAAGGCCTTTATCACTCTTCGTACATAAAGTGAATGATCAACATTTGCCACATGAATGCCAATGGTGATAAGATATTGTGATATCTTATCATGCCATGCTCTCGATGCCTGTTTCAAGCCATATAAAGCTTTACGCAACTTGCATACAAAATCATGGTGACCAACATCTTCATAACCTAGTGACTGATTCATATACACTTCTTGCAAATCATCATGCAAGAACGCATTCTTAACATCCATTTATATGTAAAACCCATTCTTTTGATGCAGCCACCGCAATAACAACTCTCACGGTTGTCATCTTGACAACAAGGCTGAACGTCTCCTCATAATCGATGCCATAAGTTTGAGCATAACCTTTGGCAACCAATCTTGCTTTATACCTACTAATACTTCCATCTGAATTGTGCTTTATTTTGTACACCCACTTGCATCCAATAGGCTTCTTGTCCTCGGGCAATGGCACCAAGTCTCAAGTCTCATTTGCATTCAATGTAGCCATTTCTTCATCCATGGCTTTCTCCCAATCTACATTCCCAATATCTTCTTCGAGACATGTGGGTTCAACATCTTGCACAACTTTAGCCATATATGCATAATGATGAGCCACATAACCATCATATGTCAACCTGTCAATAGGTTTTCTAAATCTCCCTAATTTGCGTTGTCCATGATTACTACCTGGCATTTTTGTAGCTTCTCTTGCCTTTCTTACACCAAGCGTTCTAATAGTTGGAATCCCAAGCTCATCATCAAGGCTCTACTTTGAGCCACTAGACTCTCCATCAACATAAGAATGCCCTGCAGAAATGTCAGGCATACCAAGTGGCTCACCAACCTTCTCTTTGCCTTTCCGTGCTGTACCAAATGCATTTTCAGGACGAGTATTTTGACATAGCCTGCCACTCCATGGTCTATCAACAGACCTACCACAAGAGTACTCTCCAGGTCCACGCAATGACTGTGATTGTTATCTTGTATTCTGTGCAATCACATTTCCAGTTACATCCATCCCAACAGCATCTTTTTCAGCAACATACCAACTACTCATTTCATCAAACACAACATCTCTGCTTACTCTCAATTCACGTGTAGTAGGATCTTTTGTTCAAGGGAATATCCAATAAATACATTTTTTTGCCACTGAATTTCTCCTCTGGCTTTACATCATGTATGGTTGTAGTAGGGATCCTGTTCATGATATAAACTGTTGTAGAAACAACTTCAACCTAATAGCTATGCAGCATATTCTTCCCTATCATCAATGCTCGTGCTATCTCTGCCAGGTGCCGGTTTTTCCGCTCAGCAACTCCATTTTGTTATGGAGTGTATCTACATGTAAACTGTCTCTCTGAATGCCATTCTTTCACAAAAAATCTAAGAACTCATTGGAGAAATACTCTCCCCCTCCATCTGACCTTAGGCACTTCACATGCTTTCCTGTCTGCTTTTCAGCCATCACTCTAAAATTATGAAAATGAGTGAAAGCTTCACTCTTCTTCTTCATGAAATACACCCACACTTTCCTCGTATGATCATCAATGAATATTACATAATACCTGCAGCCACCCATAGACATAGTTTTTACAGGACCCAATACATCTGAATACACAACATCTAGTAGATTCCTGCTCACATTTCTATCATGTGGAAATACATGCTTTGTCTGCTTTCCAAATTGACATGTTTCACATACTTTCTGCATACCATCAACCTTAAACTTAGGTAGCCCTGAACCACTCACCATGGCTAGTCATGTCATTTGAAGCACTTGATTCCACATACCATACATCATCATTGCATGCGGATACATCATTTTCCGACACAACATTAAGCACATGCTTCAATAACAAACAATTTTTTATTGTCCTTATTGCTTCGGCTAGAGGACACATAATCATTTTGCTACACTTTTCCACTTCTCATGTCATTTTGGTTCTTATAGCAATTTGCTTGTACATGCCTAGATTTACCACAATAAAAACAGCCTCGTCTATCATTTTGCTGCCTTTGCCAATTTCCACGACCACTTTGACTCCCGCTGCCTCTAAACTAGCCTTTTTCACCTATGTGGTGTTGTGATTTATGGGATTGTTGTTGTTGATTACCTAAACGGCCTCGACCTCTACCTCGTCCTCTACCTGTACTTGTGTAGAAGGACTATTGCTCTAAACTGCCTTTGTTTTGTGAAGGCTGGTCTTCACCTAAACTCTTTCTTTAATGATCCACATTGACACCAAATCTGTAAAGTTGGGAATGTTCTCCCGAGTCTGGATAGACGTCTTGAATGCCTTGTATTGTGGCCCAAGACCAGATAGACATACTTCCATCTTATCATCATCATCAACAGAAACACCAATAGATGCAAGGGATTCCACAATGCCCTTGATCTTCAAGGCATAATCATTCACAGACATGTTTTTCTTCTTCACGGTATAAAGCGTATTCTTGAACTGAATCATTCGTGCCTTGGTGTTAAGTTTCATACAACTTCACCAAGGTGTCCCATGCCTCCTTGGGTGACTTGGCATCCTGTATTTGCTCAATCATGGTCTCATGTATGCTAATAGAAATGCCAATACATGACTTTCCTTGCTCCTTGATTTCAATCCTTGTATTCTTTTACATCTGTAGCAATTGGATTAATCTCACGTATCTCTGGTGCCTCCTCATGTTCACCTTCAATGTAGTCCTAGTAGCCTTTTCCCATCAGGAAATTTGTTAATCTAAACCTCTAAGCATGGAGTTGTTCTTGTCAAGCTTCTCTGCAACAATCTGGTTCATTCGATCATTTGACATCTTGTCTGCAATAAAAACTCACCAAAAACAACACTCTTGTTTGACCTGCACAAATTGTTGTATTCTCTACAATGGTACTATTCTGCACCCAAACTGTCACAACCAGTGATCTCAATTTGCATACATACACTCAAAATCTCTTTGCAGTACACAGTGTCTGCACAACCAAATGCCCTTCCTACAGTTCCAAAAACAAAATTCTGCAAAGAATCGAAACTTATCTGCAGTGGACGTGAACGCCTCCGAACTGAAAAAACGGAGCTCAAGACGTGCTCGAAATGCGTTTTCGGCCACAAAAATTCTATCCCAATGACTATATATATAGTTGCCCTGCAACTCCGCTCCCACGAAGACAGCTCCTCATTCGGAGTTCGTTTGTTGGTACCTCCGAAGAGCTCTCGACAAGGGTGTACTAGCAAACCCAAAGAGGGAAGAGTAGGTCAAGCTCTTACCCTCGTACCGCTTCCTATGCTTCTCTTACTTGCCACTCAGCTTCTTAGCATGAACCAGGCTCTGATACCATGAAAAGATGCAGGGAGGAAGAGAGCTTGAGCTCTTGCAAGCACACACTCACACAAACCCTAGAAGAGAACACACAAGATGAGAGACTGAAAATTTGTTGTTCTTCTTCTCAACCAAAAGATTCTACCAAAGGATAAGGAAAATACAACATAAATACTAAAGTACTATGTACATGCGGTTTATAATGTGAACACGTTAAGTGAGTGAGCTGGCAAGATAAGTATGCCATAACTCAATGGTGGACTAGTAGCTGGTGTAGTCCAGCTATAGAATCACTAGGTGAAGATCTATCATGTCACAAAAATGCCAGTGATGTAAGTGGCGGAAACAATCACCCAGGAAACAATTCACATGTTAGGGGTGGAGAAGTAGCACATTGGCGGTTCCAATGCCTCCCGCAGATTTTCTCGCAAATTTCTGGAAGTGGCTAAGGGATAGCTTTCGTCTGCGGAAGATAACTATTTTCCTATGGGAACTAACATATAGAAGCTTAGCAGTTGGTACTTGGGAACAGACCAACATTAGGTCAGAGGTGTGGCCATCCCCAGGAGTCTCAGCGCCAATGTCTTAGGGATTGCCCAAAAGCCCAGTAGGTCTAGCAAAGGATCCTATGCATCTTCACTATTGATGGGGCTCGCACCCATATTGTTACGTGGGGCATTGTTGCTTGGGCCATTGAGGCCGCGATCATCATGCCATATGAGGACGAAGGTGGGGGACTAGCCCTTCAGGTCTCTCACCTTTGTATTTACGCTATGCCACTTCTAGCTCCATCTATTGGTCGTTGGACCCCAAGTTCTAGCCAGAGATGAGAGATTTGCAGTAGTATAGCCGTGTGGCATATGTGGAGAGCTCCATGCAACGAAGCCATCGAGGGCACCGTCACCCCGCTAGTAGAGTCTATCTGGAGCATCTGGCTCGATATCATTCATACTCTCCAAGGTCAATGGGGACAGCTTCAAGGTAGCTCAGACCGCATGAGGAAGCGTCCGACCTTCCTTAGAATCTGGCAACACGGTCCCTTTCTTACAAAAAAAGGTAGCAAGTCCACTTGGCACCACCTTTGTTGTTATTTCCCCCTCCCCCCATTGTATGAGATAGCCTTCTCCTCCTAGACCGGCCAGCCGGAGGAGAAGTGCATCCTCCCCTTTGTTCATCTTGACTCATGTTTCCCTTTGGAGATAGATTTGTACTTAGCCATTTTGTCTGTTTTTCTCGGTAACTAGGATTTCTTTCCCGAGAAAAAGAAAAAACCATCCTTCAATTCTCCAACTCAATTGGAAACCTGAAATCCCCGAGACAACTATTTGCTGGCTGCAACATCATACCCATCCTCTCCAAGATCTGGTAAATCCTCATACCAAGGTGATAGCATACCTTTCTCTCACAGACTCCTAACTATCACACATCACAACGATGTCTCCTTTAAACTATCAAAGTCTCATGGAATCTGGATTTTTACCCAACTCCTACCAAACATATTCTAGCTATTGTGAGAACCATCTACTCAGTAGAATCATAGGCAAGCGCAACCTTAGGGATGTACCTCTCCCAATAAAACGATAGCCGTATGCACAAAGCATAACCTCCAAAACTTGATTCCACCCTCTCCGTCTATCCATCAGACTGAGTATGGAAAAAAAAAACACAAGTTCGTCAAATCTTCAGATGACCTGCTGCATGAGTGTCATGACAATCATAAGAGATCCCTCCCCTAATCCTAGCACCCGGAGCAACAATTCGTTCTGAATATGGTACTAACTACCTTCCACCCTAACAAGTGGAATGATCCCTGAGTTTGGGTCTAAATCATTGAGCTATCCACCTGGAGCTACTACCAATACCGAACGAAATGCCCATTGGCCTGACATAGCCCTCAAGGAATCATATAAGTCAACACAAAACTAGGTGAAAGATTCACCCTCCCAATCCTAGCAACCCCATCCAAATTACCCTTCCGATTTTCTTATGAAGTCTTGTGTAACTTTGTCTACCGTACGATAACTATTCCCCATAAGGATAGGATATAGCAAGGTTAGAAAATAGAAATACACCCAAAAACTCTACATGCTGCAGATCCTACATCCCATACCACTAGGCTACACACCTATGCAATTTTCTTGAGACTTTTAAAGCGATCAATCCTTTCCCAACCAAGTCTTGGGGCACCACACCTCCATCCCATGTCATGGCCCACCCTACAGCCAAACTACCCAAAATAAAGTGAAATAATTGACACACTTCCACACATCCAACGACTCTAATCCTAATGAAGCTTCCATATGAAAATATACCATGTGATTTGTTCGAATCCTAAGATCTTCCGACTATTCTCAGGCAATCCCAACCAACTCATCGTAAGATGCAATACTCACAGGTTGAGACCCTAGGATCCAACAAATCCTATGATCAACCAATTGTCCAGTTAAACGATCATAAACTAACTTAGCAAACACAACATCTGCGAAACCTCACACCAATCCCCCAAACATCTAACTTAACCGTTGTAAACCACAATTAACATCAGATGAAAGGGCTCACAACACATTTAAGCATTTCATAACAACTATACATTATATTACGAAGTCTTGCTGACTTTACAAAATAGAGGGTGGGACCACAAAATCACCCTTCAAACATACTCGAGCGTCTTTCATTACAAAGGGCAAAATATGCCCCTTCCAATGTACATGGATGTCATGGCTATAAAACCATTCTTTACCCAATACAACATCGACCCTATCTAGATTCATAATCAAGAAATCTGGGAACTCTGTATAGCTCTGGATAGATATCGGTAACTGAGACACACGCCTGTCCCAAATCTATCCATGTCTCGCTGGCAAGTTCACATGATACACATAATCACTTGGTTGGGTCTTCACTCCTAGCTTCTGCACAAGTTTAGCATTAATGAAGTTGTGAGTGCTACCAGGGTCAAAAAGGATGTGCATTGCCCAGCATAGTTTATTGCAGGATGTTCCTCACTCTAATTATACACCCCCTAGACAGAGGATTGACACCAATTGGGAGATTGTTGCCAGTATTACAGCATGGCAGATCTAGAGAGCTAGATGCACAGAGGCTATTGAGGGTGTCCAGATTTTTGGGTCTCAGTGCATTAGTACTATATGGGGTGATATCATCCATACTCTTATGGCTACTTGGGCTCGCATTCAGGGGCCCTCTTGTTCTGCGCAGGCGAAGCGCATGATATTTGTGCGGGAGTGGGACCATGGCATCTTCTTTTCCTCTAGTACCACAGGTCTTACATGGCATCATGATGCTCCTCAGTGGTTGAAATAACCTTACATATTGGGGTGATTCTATTCTTTTCTGGCTTATAGCTATGATTGTTGTATGTTTTTCTCATACTTAATAGAAGTCTCTTTTTGAAAAAAAAAATTAAAAAAAAAAGATGATGTGCAGATCCCCTAATTTCATTTACAAATAGAAGCTTGCTCAGAGGTTTCTGTGGTTTAAGTTTTTTGAGAGAGGTTCTTTTGAGTGTGGTTGGCCATCGTCTTCTCATAAATTCTTGCATACCGGATTGCATCCTCCAGTGTCCTGCTATGACTATTCTTTACAAAGAGCTTGTGTTCCTGTGCCAACCCATGAATAAAAAACCCACACAATGTTGTGGCATCCATGTGTACCGCTTAGGACTACAACTCTCTGAATCTCTGTAAATACATGTCGAAACACAAGTTCTTCATGTCCAAGTCCGTAAACTTGGCGACTATATCAAACTCAACCTCTGCCTGGAGTTCTCATCTCCAAATACAGTCTCGAACTTTGCCCAAGTACTAGGTTTATTCTTGAGTTCTCTCCACCATGTCAGGGTTTTCCCATTCAACAGACCACTCACCATCTGAATCTTCTGGGCTTCCAAGAATGGGTGTGGAACTCAACGTGTACATTCCAACGGTTGAGCCAAGAGTCAACCACCTCTTGGGTCTTCTCCTTTTTCTCACCCGCAAAAGTTTCATTTGCGAAAGGAGCTACTGTTGTCGGTCCAATGCACCAATCAGCGCCCGCTGAAGTAAAACCACCTAATCCCGCAAAAGCTAGATCTCTTCCCGCAACTGTGCTCGGAGTTGTGCTATCTGCTCCTCAAAGTAAGTTTTCTCCACCCCTTCTATCACCTCCTGCTGCACCGCCATGTGTTTCCTTGACCCTTGAGGATGATTCTCCTCATGGTCAGAAACCTCATCAACAAAGTGGAGTTCTACCCCATGGCAAAGGGAGAAATAGAAAGAAAGAAAGGTTTGCTGCTCTACATGATACTTGTGTCCAATTCTGAAATTCAGAAAAGCTAAGGAAAAAGCATACGTTTCATTGGGGTTCTGTAGCCCAATTTATGGGCGAATTGAGTGCCCGAGCCATGCATGTGACTTGGGGGGTAGTTGCTCGGCTCTCCCAATCCGGTCCGCAACTCTTTTATGAGGGCAATGGTACAAATTCTACTATTTTCATTCGTAGAGGTATTGCCGAACATGGTTTATTGTAGGATGTCCCTCACTCTGATTATACACCCCCCAGACAAAGGAATGACACCAGTTGGAAGATTGTTGCTAGTATTACAGCATCGCAGATCTAGAGAGTTAGATGCACGGTAGCTATTGAGAGTGTCCAGATTTTTGGGTCTCAATGCATTAGTACTATATGGGGTGATATCATCCATACTTTTTCACAAAGAGACTTCTATTAAGTATGAGAAAAACATACAACAATCACAGCTATAAGCCGGAAAAGAATAGAATCACCCCAATATGTAAGCTGATTTCGACCACTGAGGAGCATCATGATGCCATGTACGACCCGTGGTACTAGAGGAAAAGAAGATGCCATGGTCCCACTCCCGCATAAATATCACGCGCTTCGCCTGCGCAGAACGAGAGGGCCCCTGAATGCGAGCCCAAGTAGCCATAAGAGTATGGATGATATCACTCCATACAGTACTAATGCATTGAGACCCAAAAATCTGGACACCGTCAATAGTCTCCGTGCATCTAGCTCTCCAGATGTGCCATGCTGTAATATTGGCAACAATCTCCCAACTGGTGTCAATCCTCTATCTGGGTAGAGTGAGGAACATCCTGCAATAAACCATACCGGGCAATACCTCTACAAATGAAAATAACAGAATCTGTACCACTGCCCTCATAAAAAAGTTGCGGACCGGACTGGGAAAGCCAAGCAACTTCCCCCCAAGTCACATCCATGGCTCGGCCACTCAAATTGCCCATAAGTTGGGTTACAGAACCCCAAATATGCCGTGCAGTGCTGCATCCCCATAACCAATGTTGTATAGTCTCAGAATCTGCCGCACACCTAGGACAGGAAGGTGCTACACCGAAAACCGATCTCCATTGATTGGTGGGGAGACCACCATGTAAGAATAACCAAAAGAAATGAGAGATCTAGCTCCTTCTCTATGAGTGCCAAAGTCTATGCCAATATCTGCGCTGTATCACTGGAGAAATATCCTGTGCATCTATCGAGTGAGGAGAAGCCTGGCATTCCGGACAGTGAAACTGAAAAAACGAAGGCTTTTCAAAGGATTGAAGGTATCAATCCACTCCCACTCTCCTGGATCCCACTGAAGATATCTGATAGGACTACCACCATATAACCACAAACACCAAGAGCTATGAGTCACTATATGAGGAAAAGAGTCAATGAACCAATGCTTCCCCGAACAACCAATAATCCTCACTGGACTAAGCCTAGTATCTGGAATGATCTCCTCCATACTACACCACCTCAATGTCGCTCCAGGCATGATAAGAGTAAATGATGCAACCTGTAGCCTCCTGGCCCGGTAGAGCAATGACCTACAGAGGTATGCCTATCCTCGAAAAAACTCCCAACCAACTTGGATGATAGTCTCCATGAAAGGTCCCAGAGAGCCACTCATGCGGAATAGCTGCATCAATCTGATTAATACGAATGCCAAAGCCCCTAAGATACTGAATGGATGGAGCTCTCCGATCCTCCGGAAGACTCTTAAAGGTCTTCCAAGCAAGAACTGTGTATGCACATCTCTCCCATCCTGACCACTGCATATAACAAGATGCACCAAGTGGCCAACCAGCCTCATCCCTAATGAGCTCGTTCCACATAATAGGTTGTCAGTCAGCCTCATCCAAAGACCTAGGAAGCCTTTGTCGCAAAAAAGATCTCATGCTTCTCCATGCTCTGACAATGGCTGCAATAAGAGGGGAAGATGGCGCCCTCATATCAACCTCTGTGAACAAAAAACGTGTGCTGGGCATCCAGTCTCTCCCGACCCTAGGTGTATATCTGGACATTTGAGACAAGAAAAAATCCTTGCAAGGCTCAGTGCCTTGTAGGAAACCTCTGACCACAAGTTTGCAAAGCAACCTCCTACATGGAACATCCGGATCAATAATATTCAAGCCCCCCTCTCGTTTGGGCTGAATAACTGTGAGCCAAGCTACCCTAGCACGAGTGTCTGAGGTGCCATCCAAACCCGACCAGAGAAAATTACGGATCAATCTCCGCAATTGGCCAATGCACACATGAGAGAAGCACCAACAAGAGGCAATAAACCAAGCTGAGGCAAGCAATACCTGATTAGCCACCAAAGCTCTAGAAGCTAAATCTAATCTCTTGGAGCTCCAATGGAGGAGCCTCTTTCCGATACTCATAAGTACCAGAGCAAACTGCTGTGTAGGAGAAATATCAATCCCAACTTGGCATCCCA
Organism: Cibotium barometz; assembly: GCF_041138505.1. NCBI lineage: Eukaryota > Viridiplantae > Streptophyta > Polypodiopsida > Cyatheales > Cibotiaceae > Cibotium > Cibotium barometz. The sequence goes on from NC_141085.1 coordinate 27,272,994, forward strand.
AATATCTAACAGTGCATCCTCTACTGATCCAAGTAAAACCAAGCTCTACACCCCACGCAACTCTCATCGAATCACTAACCCAAAAACCAACAGATTTGTGCCAATTAATGAGTGCCCCTGCTGCCAAACAAAACTCCTCTAGTGCCACCCGGAAGGAACATAAGTATATATGTGAAGCCTCCAAGAACATGGCTGTGTCATCAGCTAACTCAAAGTCAACCAATTCCTCTTGACTACGAAGAGGCAACCTCAATCCCGAAATACCAGCAATGGAGCGGAGAAAGATGCTCATGGATTCTACAACTATGGTATATAATAATGGGGCTAAAGGGCAGCCCTGCCGTACTAAGCGAGAAATCTAAAACCGCTCTCATCTATCACTGCAAGCGAGCACTCTACTGTGGGCATCACAATACGTGCATGAAACTCCCTTGATCCATCTCTGAGAGAAGCCCATATGGCTAAGAGTACCCTCAAGGACGTCCCAATCCACTCTATCATAGGCCTTCTCAAAATCCAAGAGTAGAATGGCTAAGGGCTGATTGCTCGCTTTAGCCCGTTCGACGACCTCCCAAAACGAGAAAATGTTATCAAAGATGCTCCTGCCGTGTAAGAATCCATTCTGAGTATCATGAAGGACATTCTGCAAAATTTGCTACAATCTGATGCTCACTGCCTTAGCAAGAATCTTATAGGCAGTCCCAAGTAAGGTGATAGGTCTCCACTGGCCAATCAATGTCTTATCCCCACTCCTAGGAATAAGATAAATAAGCCCCTCAGTGAGAGAAGAGGGCATAGAACCTGTGTCCCACATCTCCTGCAGAGCCGATGTGATCTTAGTCCCAATCTCATCCCAAAAATTAATGAAAAAAACAAGGGAGAGGACATCCTCCCCTGGACACTTACCATGAGGTAAGGCATGAAGAGCATGACTGAACTCCTGCATAGAAAAAGGGGAATCCAGAGCGGCACACATCTCCTCAGTGAATGTGGCAATGCATTCCAAACCTTCCTCTGTGCCCCGTGTCTCAAATCATAGTGCGGCTCAGCGCTAAGAAGCTGGCGATAGAAATCAGTGGCAATCTGTCTAACCATAAAAGGATCTAAGTGAAGAGTGCAATGTGAATCCTGCAACTGCCTGACACTATCTCTCGCATGAGATAGGCTGTGAGTAGCAAAGAAATGTTTGTTACATCTGCCACATCTGTGTCCAAAAGGATTACTGGGCATGGAAACGGTACTCCGCGCACTGCTCAAGAGAGTGATGAAGTTCTGCCCTAACAATACATAGAGAATCTGCAACCCATTGAGCACGAGAATGTTTCTCGTGCTCTTTCTCCAAGCCAGCCGATCTACGTCTAATAGCCCTTTCTAAATCCAAGGCCTCTTGCCTCTTAGACAGAGCACATGTGTGATAAAAGTCACTAATATCACAGAGAGCAGAGGCCAAGCTTTGAGAGGCTTGTAAGAAATCATGAGATCTCCAAATATCAAGCATACGACGCGATAGCTCCACATCTGAAAACAAATGATCAAGGATGCATAAATGAGGTGCTGATGCATGGCAATTCGGATCTCTAATACATAAAACCACTGGGCAATGATCCGATTTAGAGGTGCCTGTAGCAATAAAAGTATGCCCACCTCTGTCAAGCACCCAATCATCCACATAAAATCTGTCTAACCGTGCATAGATACATCTTGCATCTCTTCTCCTGTTAGACCATGAATAAAGAAGAGTGGATGGACTCCTCAAAATGTCATCCTCATGCCAACAATCTCTACCATGAATGGAGATCATAAACCTCTCCCAAGACGCTCTTTCAAGAGGATGCACCAAGTCCTTATGTCCACCTCTTTTACCCGTTAGCACCTCAACCATGTTAAAATCCCCACCAATAATCCAATGGTCGGCAAGAGGGCTCAGTGTAGTGAGAGATTTCCAAAAGGCAATCCTCTCACCTCTATGGTTAGGAGCATAGAGGTTGAGAATACCAATGCGTGTAGTATCCTGTATAAGAAGGATCCACTACGCTCTCGCAGGCAAAATGACACCATGTCCAATGATGCAAGGCAAGATCAAAGCTAAAACACAGATACAGACACCACCCTTGGTACCAAGAGCTGGTGCCCAAAAGGCGTGTCCCGAGAGAAGCTTGCCTGATCTCCCACACTGGCTAGCTTCCAGTTTATGCTCTTGCAAGAGCAATACATCCATAGGTCCACGTGTGACTGCACAATGAAGTGGAAAAAAACTCCCAAGACCCTGAATGTTCCAAGAGACAATCCTCATAAGGACTCGGAGTAGGAACGACCAGATCTCGTGGTCGACGAAGGACTCCCTTTAGAGACAGAAGTACGTCTCGCATAGGTAAGGAAGGGAAAATCTGACGATGTAAAACTTACCTCTCTCTCCCACTCCAGAGAAAAGCCAAGGCTAGTCCTCAGAACTGGAGAGGTACCATGACAATGTGAATGCACAATATCATCCTCAAGGGTACAATCATCCTGTAACTGTAATGCAGCATCCTCCTATGAAGGATCTAGATCATGTGTCTGCAAAGCCTCATCCTCCAAAGAAGGATCAACATCCAGTGAGGCAAGAGGTGCATAGGGGTTAGGGTGCTCCACAAGTGGTGTGGGTGAAGGGGCAGGTACGGGGGTCCGAGGGTGCCTGCCATCCCTAACCACAACCCAACGTTGTGTGGTCTGCTGTGGCAAAGGAGCAACTGGACTCTCGGCAACTGTAGAAGGCCTCCGATGGGCAAGAACACGCTGCCTCCTAGCATGGCCCCTCGATCTGGGACAATTTCTAGCAATGTGACCCTATCAACGACAAATCCGATACTGATTAGGTCTGCATGCAATCTCCATCCTCTGTCGGAAATGAGATCCGTCATGTCTCTGAAGCATAACATGATCATCAGTAAAATCGATGGATCAAGAACAAGCACAAGGACCCGGGGAGAGTGCCTCCTTCATTTGGACATGTCTAACCCTTTATGGTCATTAGGGGTGCCTCCAGAAGTTACGCAAGCGCACCTTGCAGTTGTTCTCAGCATCTAGAGCACGAGACCTTTTCTCAGTAGGGTGAGGGTGCTCCCCCCCCCCTCCCAAAAAAAAAAACATTAAAACAATGTAGTCTGCCTCCACAGACGGATGGTGCACTCCCTTTCTCTTTCATCACTTTTTGAGGGTCGAAATCTCCTTCCGCACAAATATACACCTTCTAAAAACACGTGCGCAAGTGCACGCGCACACACACGCGCAAGGAAGATCCTCCCAATCTAGCTTGATCAAGCTCATGTATGGGAATAAGCTTGCATCTATTTTCAAGAAAGTGGTTTCTACCACATCAGAAAAAAAGAAGAGAAAGTCTCCCTCTTGAGTCTTAAGATTGGCCAGCCATGGAGAGAGCGCTCTTCTCTTGCAAAACTTTCCTCTATGGAGGGCCGAAATCTTCTTACATGCAAATATACGCCTTTTTTAAAACACATGCACACACGCACACTTTTTTTTGTAAAACCACACTTTGTATTACTTCACTATATAAAGCGAAGAGCCCCCAAGATAAGGGCACTTCTCATACAATGTACAACTAAAAGTAGTGCAAAAAGAAGTCCAAATGCAACTGGTCTAGCTGCTATAACTGAAAACAATCATATAAAGATTGATGCAATGATTGACAAACGATTTGCAACCAATCCATATTGTCCAAAGAGTCCACAATCTTGTCCATGCAAAGAAAGAAGCTTTGTCTGTCAATTTCGTTGCCAATCTGCCAAAGATCTAGAAGTTTCTAGAAAAACATATGCTAGGAAACCTGGCAATTCAACACACTAATAAGCCATTTAAGAACTCCTTGGTTGAAAATATAAAAGTATTGAATACCAAATTAAAAGACTTACTGGCAAAATTTGAATTGTTTCGTTGATTAACAACTCGTCCAGGAGATTCAACCCGTAAAGCGTGTTGTCACGGCAAGGTTGTGACATATGTACATTTTCCTCTGACCGAGCTTGAAGAAGGGCTTCCAGCAAATCTCCAAGTATCTGATGTAGAAGGTCAGACTTGGAAAATAAACCCTATAAACAAAAAAATCGAGTCAGGTGGATCAAATCTTGCATCTACACGGATTTCACTTTACAAGGTGTAATGACAGCCGTTGCATGAGTAAACCTTGCTTTACACAAGTTATCTTCAAAAAAATGGAGTAGAAAGAACATCGAGCTGGAGCTCTCCTAGCGCCCCCCACCACCCCCCCCCCCCCCCCCCGCGCCCACACCCCCACCCCCACCCCACCCAGATGGCACTCATTTCTTGCAAAATCCAGCTCATAACGCTCCCCAAGCACTCTTTCATCAGCCGACAAATAGGCCATCTGGCATCGGCTTGCCCTCATGGCCACTTGCTGAGGAACAACCGGGATGGGCCCCTACAGGCCATGACCCGGAAGGTTTTCCCCCCTCCTTTCTCCCAATCGCACCATCAAACCTTCCTCCAGCACACGGCGCAGCAACAGCAGGTGCCTGCTGAGCACTGCTGAGCAGGACTGGCAGGCTCCCAGTTGGTGCAAGCACCCTCGACATGGTAGGTGTCATGTTCTCAAGGCTCTAGATGATTATGAGCATTCAAGCAAAATATCGCTGCAGAGCTGAGAGCGGATATCTTGAGTCATGCATAGCAGACCCATGGGCCCAGAGGCCTCTCTCTCGGACCCTTCAGGAACCCACCCTCACTCTCATCGTCCAGCCTCTCCCCACACCACACACCCCACCCTCCCCCTTCTCTTCCCCCCTCTTTTCCGGGACCTTGCCCTCCTCCCCCAGCCTCCCCCCCCCCCCCCCCCCCCCCCCCCCCCCAAATCTGCCGCCTTTCTTTCCACACCCCCCCCGCCTTTCGTTCGCCGCAACAGCTCCCCTGCAGCAAGGTAGCCACCCCCCACCACTCCTAACCCTTCCCATCTCAGTACCACTTCTAGCACCAGTTTGTCGAGCTGGTGGAGACAATTGAATGCTCTCCTCCTGTACTGGTGCTCTCTCTGGAGTCAGTTGGTGCCCTCCTTTCTTCATGAGGCATCCGCTGGATTATGCTTTTTCAGATGCCTCTCGCTCGATACCAGCTCTTTCATGGATGTGATGGCCCCCACTCCGTGTCTATCATTTTTCAGCACTCCCACCGTACCCTCAAGGAAGCAGGAGCACCAATTTTCTCCTTTCCCCCAAGTGTTGATAACCCATGCAGGAGTGAGACCACACTTCTCTGCATTGCACCCTTAGAGATTACATCAATAGTTTCTCACACCTTTTGGAAGATATTCGGATTACACATGCCATTGGCCAAACATGGTCCACTACATGCGAGGGTTTACTGGCAAAGGTGTAAAGGTCAACCTCTTCCTTTTCTTTCACCTTAACTTCGCCATGGAGAGAGGAATATTAAGTACCTTCACACTGATGATGCTTGTCGAGATGAGGCAAAGGACTGAGCTACCACCAAGTCGATATATTCGGTGGCGCACATCTAAGCCCAGCATGAACACTTAAAGCCTCGGACGAACTACCACTACTCCCCCAAACTGCCCGCAAATCCTCACATGCTCTAGAGAGGCCATGGAGGGTCCACAGATTCCCCTAGCCAAGCGCAATCTCCTAAAACATCCAAGGTCTAGGTGGCACCTCCAGCAACAAGCGAATGATAATTGTTTGAGACGAGTTTCAGCATACCCTCATAGGGGGCAACGTAAATGTGCTAATGATACAGAAGCAGCCTTTAACAGCAGGCAGGACCAGGCACTGCGAGAGGCTTCTCTCTAGACACAGCCATACTCGTTGGTGTCCCATGTTTGCCCCCCCTAGACAGCCGAATTCGGGTGTGCATTTCCATCAACACAGCTTTTTCTTGAGGTGGTGGACTCAAGCACCATCATCCCAGATAGGGCCTCATGGTTGGGACCGATTACATTGGTCTCCAGCCCATATAGATTTCTCAATTCAGGTGTGCCAAGCTCTACCCTGCATGGATTTCCGATGCATGGGGGGTTGACTAAAAACATGATAAGAGGCTCTAGAGGACCAGAGGTGGCAGCAGAGACTCCACAGTGGTGGGCCCAGTGTGCCGAATGGGAGGAGCTGCTTTTTGCCAAAATTTCATCTGAATTTCCAAGTGTCCTTGTTGTTTCAGTACTCGGCTAGTTTAGGCTGTTGCATTTTGTTCCAGGAGTTGGAAGGCACTCCAGTTGCCACCTCCTCATACACCTAGGGCCTCTCTGCCGGTTTTCTCTTGGACTACTAGCATCGGCTCTAAGAGAGTTTTTGTCCTCCGAAGATTACCCTCTTCCTTTGGCTACTCGCTCTCAGCATTGCACGGGTACATGGCTAGCCACTGCAAGCCATCCAACATCATGCAGTCATCACGGCGGTGCCCTCCAAGAGTGGCAGCTACTTTCTTTGGGATTGTGCAAAGGCACACAAACTTTGGCAGACGATTCTTCGTTTGTGCACCTCCAAAACCATGCTAGCCACTGCAAGCCATCCAACATCATGCAGTCATCACTGCAATCCCCTCCAAGAGTCACAGCTACTTTCTTTGGGATTGCACAAAGGCGCACAAACTTTGGCAGAGGATTCTTCATTTGTGCACCTCCAAAACCAGCACTCTCTGCTTCATCACGTGGAGTGCGATTGCTTGGGCCATGGTGGTGGGAGTGGCTCTGCTTTACAAGAATAATGGCACAGGTCTTGCCCTTAATTCACACTTTCAAATTTTGCCCACCCCTGCCTGCTCAGTCCCAATGCCTTAGTGAGCCAAAGATGGAAGCTCATCAGTAGCATCCACCAGCACATATGGTGTGTCAAATGCAATCAGACCATTAACGGATCCATCACCCTGCCGACAGACACTGTCTACTTCCTTTGGAGGACATCATCCACACCCTCCAAGAGCAATAGGAGTGCCTCACATGCAACTCGGATCAGATGCAGCAATGCCCCACAGCCTTCTTGCACACTACCCCTTCTACCCTTTCTTTGCTCGGTGAAAGTGTTGGGGTCAGGGCCAGGGGGAGGGGAGGGGAGGGGAGGGGAGGGGAGGGGGAGCTGTTTGTTTGGCCGAGTATAGTCTGGAAACACAACAGATCCACTCCTCCGGAAAACCCATCTGGTACATCGTGCCCTCTAGAAAGCCCCAGCCGACTCTATCATAGGCTTTCTCGAAATCCAGAAGGAGCACAATGAGATCCTGCTGCCACATCCTGGCCGAGTTGTCGCCTCCCTGAAAGTGAAGATGTTGTCCAGAATGCTCTGATCGTGAACAAAACCTATCTGAGTATCATAAATCAAGTCAGCGAGGAAGGGCTGAAGACTCCAGCTGATGGCCTTGGCCAAAATCTTGTAGGCGGTCCCAAGGAGGGTGATGGATCTCCACTGCCGAATCTCCAATCTCTCACCACCCTCCTTAGGAGTCAAGTGAATCAGACCCTCTGAAAGGGTGTTTGGCATGGAACCCGTGGTCATAATCTCATTGAAGGCTGCTCGAAGGCCGTCTTCCATAAGATCCTAGTGACGAAGAAAAAAAGGAGATTGGAAGCCCGTCCACTCCGAGGCATTTTCCCCTAGGAAGAGCCATGAAGGCCTTTGCCAGCTCCTTAGCTGTGAAGGGAGTCAATAGGAAATTCCGGAGAGCGAGGGAAACCACCTCTCTCGTGTGCCGCCCCGCTCTCGCACATCCACCACCTGTGAGGATAATGGAGCACCTGTGAGAAGGGATCTGAAAAAATCAATGGCTGTAGCTCTCACAAAGGGAGGGTCAGAAACGATAGATCCATCTTGACCTTGCAACCTACGGATACCATCTCTCTACATGTGGGGGCCTGCAATCTCAAAGAAATCCCCAGTGACTATCTCTGGCTTGGATCCAGAAGGAAGCTTTGGCATGGTATTTGTACTCCACCCTCTGCTCTTCTATGGATCTGAGCTCAATACGAGTGGTAGCCAATTGACCGTCAATCCACGGGCTCTCTGGAGAATTCTCTTGAAGTCGCTGAAGAGAAGCAAGTCCCCAGCGAATGCTCCTCTCCTGCTCATGGAATACAACTAATCTTCTCTGTGCTGCCTCTTGCAGTAAACTGCTAAACTTGCCAAGGCCTGCATCCAAGGTGCCTGCGGCAGAACCTAAAAGAAAATCCATCCCCTCCCATATCTGCTCTATCCTGCTGCATATCTCGGAGTGCTTGTCAGGGATCCGAGTGCTCAAGTGTCTGTCCTAGCTCCAGGGATGCTCCAGGGACAAAATAATTTGAGCATGATCTGAGAAAGTAGTGCCTACCAAGATGCCAATCATGCCCCCACAATCGCAAGCCCACTCATCCACAGAATCTATCTAGTCAAGAAAGATTGGGGCCGGTGCTCCTCCTGTTAGACCTCAAGAAGCACAGACTCTCAGGGCTACGTCCAAACTGTAGTAAGTGCCAAGGGCCTTGTCCCCTGAGAGCCAAGATCAACTCCCACAAGAGGAGTACTCTGAGCCAGAAATTGTAGCCATGCCTTCTCCGAGTCTATCCTTTGCTGACTCTAATATGTTAAAGTCCCCACCCATACACCAAAAGTCTGCATCTGGAAGGGACTAGCGAACTGTACTCCACAAGGTGGCTCTGCTTGCAGTGGCGTTTGGAGCATATACATTTAGAAAGCCCACACAATCCTCGCCAATCCTGATGGTAACCCACTGAGCCCGACCAGTGTCAATGATGCCTGAGCTAACTACCGCCGGCAAGAGTTGCTCGCTGACAGAAATACAAACTCCCCCCTGCATCCTGGAGGGCCAAAGAGGGAGACCAGAAAGTGTCTCCTGCCTGGTAGAATCTTCCCGCAGCAGCAGGTATGCCCCTTTGAAAGATGGTGCTCTGGGAGGAAGGCAATATCAATGGGTCCCCCAACTGCTGCTCTATGGAGCTCTCCTCTCAGGATGCCACTCCTCTGAAAGCACTGAGGCCCCTCCAAACCTTGGATATTCCATGAGGCAATCCGCATACCTAATCTCTATGGGAAGCGGAACTATCGGAACTTCCCTCCACTCGAAGGGGAGTAATCACAATCAGCCCTAGGACGAAGGCGTGCCAGGTGCGGGTGGATCCTGTCCTCCATGTGACGCCACTCTGTCTGAGCTCAAGAGTAAGCATAATCTCGCCTCCACCTATTCCACCTATCACAATGTAGGTATATGTAGGAGGGGGGAAGGGGTACTGCTATTGAGATATGGAGGAACACAAAGAGTAGCACCTCTAAGCTAGAAGACACCACCTGCCCATCTTGGTCTCTGTGGCATGAGCCTCCCAGCTCCATTCAAGCCAAGGGCCAAAGATGGGTAGGCACGTCAGGGATGCACAGATCATGTAGATGATGAAAGCGCTCGACTACCTGTCCCTGGATGGCGGTAGACACCAACTCCGTGTCCCTTACGGTCCGCCAGGCTGCATTCAAGGGAAAGGAGAAGATCATCGTGCCACTCTCTGGCGTGGAGGGCCTCGAGTGATGAAACACCACACAAATCCAAATGGGAGACACCGTGTCCTGGGTACCTCAGTCGTGAAGTACCACATTAAGACCATAACCAAATGACTGACTATGACTCAGATCTGGTCACATGAGTTGCTAACTTATTGCTGTATAATGCCTACTAAAGGCTCGTCAGAAAAACAACAATACTAATAAGTAGATGATGAGCTGTTTGGTCATCCAACTCCTGAAACACATACTATATTTATCATACAAAATGTCCTCATAACCGTTGCACAAACTCTGATCATGGGTCGTGAAAATAAAGTTTTATTACTGGCTTGGAAAGGCATGTATTACAACCAACACTCACGTGATATCTACTTGTTAAAAAAAATTTAATGGTTGCACCCTAAGGTTGCGCTTGAACGGCAAAAGAATTCTTCTAGACATTCTTAGTCTCAAGATAAAAGACTTGTTGCAGATGATTGAAATCTTTTCTCTCTGTCTCTGCTCCCAGAAATTGTCTTGTTCCTAGGAGGACTACAAAAAAGAGCAGCTGAGTTGGATGCAAACATGGCCCAAAACGTTTTACAGTAAGAGACAGCTTTCCACTTTGGGAGGTCCATCCTTTGAAAATTGTATATGCTCAAGCTATATATAACCCAAATTTTTTCATTTCGGCATCCCATTGTGTAGTTTGTGCTTCCAAAGTAGAATAAAGACAAGAAATAGGTGCCTTTAATGCTCTGTGGTATATACGAATATCACCGAAAAGGGCTCCTATAAACTTGTGATGCTCTCTGGTATATAAGAATATCCTCAAAAAGGGCTCCTACAAACTTGTGATGGCATTGAAAGTTTCAATCCCGCATATGCTTAAAACAAGCATCCACAAAGATTAAAAAACCCATAAAAAACTAAACAATTTTGCAGCTGATACCTTTTCAGCATAGATGTGAACAAGATTGACTGTTCTTTCCAGATACCTCCATCCACCTCTTAATTTGTAGATGCAATAGCAGTGGATGATAGTAAAGATACCATAGATCACCAGTTCCTCATCCCGAAACATCATGAAGGCATTCCCTTCCTTCTCCACTTGCCGTTTTCTGTCTTGTAGATGTACAAGCAAGTCAAACAGCCAACATTGCCATGAAGGTTCCTGCATAGAAGGAAAGAAACTAAACAATGATTACCAAAAAAGTACAAAACATAACGTAGGTTTACTCTTCTTGCAGACACCAAGCATGCAAACTCACAAGCACAATGGCATCACTGCTTGATGGGTTTGCCTCTAACAAACGAAGAATGTCCCTCAGAACACTGAAGCGTGTCTCTGAATTCTCACAAATCAGCAAGAACTTCATTATTATTCCAAGGACTTGAGGTAAAACAAATTGTGATGAATTCGTTGGATCTTTCCTTCCACTAACAGAGAAAGAATTCACATTCTGGCCTCCAAGTTCCTGCATGGCTCCAGTTCCCCTTTGCAAGACCTGCATAAGCAGCAGGTGCAAGTATGTCCATCCGTTACTTGCAGGACACCTTTTAAAACTACTAGATACATCAAAAGCTAGAGTTTGTACCTGTTTTAGGCTTGCCCCTCCTAAAAGCACATCAAACAATGTAGCACGAAGCAAATCTGTGAAGGGAAAAGCAATTAGCCTTTCTGTGATTGCTGCAAAAAGAGGAATAAGTTTTTCTCTCTCAGTTCGCTGGTGCTCGTATGCAGTTCGAGTAACCCCAGTAGCAATAGTAAGTAGCCATGATCCTTTCTTCTCATTAGGCACTGATATAAGCAATAGCCCGATGGTTTGCAGGCCCAAAAGCCTTAGGGATTCTTCCTGCCTGCTCCAAAATACACCACTTTCAAGCAATTAAAAATATATACTTCTTGATAGTGCAACGAAATAAAACCCCACTTGAGTTCCTGAGCATTCTTAAGAAGGGGTCAACTTTAGTCTTCAAACATGTAGTACCTAACCATTCCAATTTAGAGAAGAGAAAAGAGAAAACCAAGCATATCTGTAGCCAGGTTCTATGTACATGCCTATAAAATGACAATTGAGGTCAAAAAGAAATACGCTTTCCTCACTTAAGCAACAGCTCCATAGCTATCTATACACTCCCATGCAGCTTAAGTTCGACATTCTTAGGGTTACCGACCAGGGATCATGAAGGCAAGTGTTTACCAGTCCATGATTTTCTTAGTATTCCATGGATGAGCTTCCATGGACAGTTTTGTATCACCTAGTAAGATAGCTATGTTTATGTTTTCTTTCTATTTTATTTTCCATTCCATGATGAAATATGGGTATTATTGTATTACTTTGGTCTCATAGGCCCATTGGGTCTTTAGTAGATGCTTAATATATCTTTCTCAGCTGCTTCCCATAGCCTACCATTTTTCCAGTTCCACACTTTTATCAGATATGCCTTTTTCTGGTAGTTGTATCGGGCCACTAGTTCCTCTTTGGCCACATGTTATAGCTAGTTGTTTTTCAGTTTATGCTTTTTCTTTTTCTACTCGGGACATTTAGTTTCCTTGAGTTTTGGATGTATTGGTACTTTTGTCTCATAGGCCACTTTGGCCACTTGTAGACGTTAATATCTCTCTCTCTCATAGTGAGAGGAACAGAGTATTGAGACAGGACCTATGGCAGCTCTATACACGAGAGACATGGATATAACTTACACACCCTCTTCCACCGAAGATGTACTACTACAGAGATCACTTCATGAGTATCACTGATGATGGATTTATAGAGAGGCCTAGATACATGGAGGGCTTTTTACCACACGGCTCCCAAGTAGCTATTGGTGGTCAGCTTAGAGTCTCATCACATCGACTGGAGATCGAGACTGGCAGAGTAGCACGGATCCCCCGAGAGGAGAGGGTATGCAAATTGTGCAGAGAGGAGGTGGAGAGTGAGGAGCATTATCTATGCAGATGCAGAGCCATCAGAGAGAGATATCCCATTTTATTCATAGAGCCACATTCCCTACGCCAGCACTTTGAGGCAACACACCAGCACATACTAGGGAGATTCATTCTAGACATACAGCGTCACAGAGAGACATCATTACAGGCTTAGACAGCTCCAGAGGGGGGACGACAGACACATATTACTACATTTTTTCAGAGATCCACCCCACTCCCAACCCCTACACAGCAGGGAATTACTCTCCAGAGAGCAGAGACACTCAGAGCCCGCAGGAGACAGAGGACAACTGGCTTTCGGACACCACGCCTATACCACAGAGAGATGACAGAGATCAGAGCTCAGTTCCACAGAGAGGGTGCGGAGCGACTGGCTCGCTTCAGAACAAACCCAGGCATGTTCTTCAGGGAACTGTGGACACCCCCTTCATTGATGTATACCATTTTATACCCCCAGTATGGTATAGGATGGAGCTAGCTAGGTTGCATATCATGATTGTATACTCCATGCATATAGCTTTGCATTCTCCTAGTAGTAGAGCTCCATCCCCTCCTCCACTCATTGTACTTATTGCACACCCAGATTCAGCTTTTTAGTTCAGTACTTTTTCATTTTGTTGGGATGACAGAGGATACCCCATATAGGTACATCGATTTGTCTCATAGGCCGAGTTCGGTCTTTAGGAAGACGTTAATAAAATCTTTCTTTCTTTCTTTCTTTCTCTCTCTCTCTCTCTTCGCTTCCCCTCCCCCCCTTCACTTCTGCGCCACCCTGCCCTGCTTCGCTTTTGCCGCCCTGCCCCCCTTCGCCCCTGCACCGCCCTGCCCTGCTTCGCTTTTGCCGCCCCGCCCTGCCTCTCTCTCTTCGCTTTTCGCCCGCTCAACCCGCTTCCCCTTCCCCCCTTCGCTTTCTGCACCGCCCTGCCCTGCCCTGCTCTCTCTCTCTCTCTCTCTCTCTCCCTCTCTCCCTCTTCGCTGTTCGCCCGCCTCTCTTCCCGGCTCTTTTCCAACCCACCCTTCCTCAGGCCCCCAAGGCAGCAACATAACTCTCTCTCTCTCTGCTGAATCTCCTCTCTTTCCCTTTCCCCTACATGACTTGAACCCCCCCTCCCTCCCTGTTGCTGCTGTTTCGCGCTGGTGTCATGGATTAATTTTCAGTCCATTGGCTATGGGAAGTTCTGCAAGAAGTCATGGCCAAGACTGGGTTTAAAGAGTAGCTCGTGAAGGTGGAGGACAAGCTCGGCACAATTATTAAAGAAAACAAGAAGATGGTCGACTCTTCCGTTACCGCAATCATAAACTGCCTCTCCAAACTCGAGAAGGGATTTGACAAAATCCAAGAGCTCGAAGAGAGATCTTCCAAGCAAGAGGCTGAGATTTCAGCCTTAAAGGAGGAACTAGTGGAGGCCAAATTGCATGCTAAAAGTCAAGCGGCTGAAATCTCAGCCCTCAAAAAGGAGTTGGAAGCCACTTCAAAAAGCAAGCTTGAGGATGGAAAATTTCAGCCGTCCTTTATTGAAGAGCTGAATACCATCAAGGAACAAATGAGGATCATTCAAGAGGAGGAGGAGCAACATAAAGAGAAGACATCTTCATGGGTGGAGGTGATCACAAAGACACAAAAGAAGATGGACGAGGCAGAGAAATGGATCGAGGTCGCCAAGAAAGGGAAAGGTAAAGAATCGCCACCCATCCCCACTCCCACCATCATCAACATGACCCTTGAAGAGGAGCAAAGGAGGAAGACCCGGGCCTTACATGTACGAGTGTCCGGTCTAAAAGACCGTGATGATGCGGAAGGGGAAACCAAGGAGCTCTTCTCTATGATGGGCATTGAAGCCACGCACACAAAGGCATGGAGAGTGGGAAAGAAGAGAGAAGGTAGTGGCGAATCTTCTAAGGAGAGAGCACTTATCATTCGTTTCCCCTCCATGGAAGCGAAGGGCTTCTTGAAGAGACGTCCTACACTCAAGAAGACGGGAATATTTCTTGGAGATGACCTCACACTCTCGCAACCTGCCCACATGAAAGAAGTTATGCCCGAGATAAGGGCAGCCCGAGAGAAAGGGAAAGTGGCCTTCTATAGAGATGGTAGAGTGGTGACTATGGAGAGGCGCTCTTCATGACGGCGCGAGACCTATGGGACTACACTAAAAGTTGCTACTTGGAATTGTAATGGATCTCTACGCCTTCATGTAGGCGCTTTTGAGGATAGTTTCACTGGGAGGGACATCATCTTCTACTGTGAGACGCATCAGGCTCCTGGACAGTCCATGCCACATGTTAGTGGATACCGATGGGAGACAGCTTGTAGATAGGAGACTCATTCAGAGCATAGAGGACGGGGCTCAGGAGGAGTGGCAGTATTGTTTAGAGAAGAGCTACAGCCACTGATACATATAATCCGCAGAGATGAGCAGGCTAGGTACATGTGGGTTAGACTGAGGGCAAAGACGTCTACATTGCTATATGCTATTTTGCTCCTAGTACATCAGTGTATGCATCACCTAGCAGGCAGTCTCCCTTTTCTATTTTGGATGATGACATTTGGGAGTTCTCCAGGGATGGTGACATCATTCTCCTTGGGGACTTCAATGCCAGGACCGCCCATAACCAGACAGTATTTTATGATACCTCAGAGGAGATGTTGAGGGAGCTTGATGTCAGGGATATGGGCCTATCTAGACTCTCACAGGATGAGGAACATACAGTGTATGGGCGGTATTTGATAGACATGGGGACTGCACATGGATTGGCCATCCTGAATGGCCTACAGAGATTCCCGACATCGGGCGGTTTCACTAGCTTTCCACATCGGCATGGTGCTAGTACAGTGGACTATGTTATGGCTCAGCCCAGTCTCATTCCCTCTTTTCAGGATTTTATGGTGGCCGGTTGGAATAGCAGTGGATCATGCTATCTTGTCCTTCACTCTCACATTTCAGTTCAGCACCGCTCCATTGGGACACGTCTCCACACACACTCGTTATACCTTTACGAGTGAGACTGACACCGTGTTCACGGATGAGATATACAGACGCTTATGTGCCGAGGAGCCGGGACGGCCATTAGATGAGCTCACTCAGATATTGATAGAGACGCTTCATGCTACAGCATCAGAGGCATATCCCCATAGTCAGCCTACACGGAGACGATCTGGGAACATGCCCCAGAACAATTGGTATGATGAAGGGTGCAGAGAGATGAGGATCAGATTACAGAGAGAGGTGCTCATGGGTGTTACCACTCACAGACAGTCACGGATTACCTTCCGGCACCTAGTGCGACGGAAGAAGAGGGCTTATCGTGCTCAAATAGAGAGGGATTTGTATCAGTTATTTATGAGTCAGGACTCAGGCGAGGCATGGAGACTACTCCATGAGCATTCACCATCACCAACCATTACCTCCACAGAGATTTGGGGTGAGTATGCAGCATCCCTATACACAGCACCAGAACAGCCACCCCTGCCAGACCCATCGGAGCCATGCCCAGAGACATGTGCTTTCTTTACTGCTGAGATGGTAAGGAAAGCTATTGACAGGATGAGGACTGAGAGAGCATATGATCATGATGGTTTGGTAGCAGAGCACTTTATTCATGCCAGAGATATGCTTGTAGAGCTTATTGCTATGATGTTTAACCGAGCCATGTGTGAGGGTTTTCCTGAGACTTGGAATACGTCCACGATTGTGCCTATCTTCAAGTCAGGGGATCCCATGCTTCCTGGGAATTATCGTACCATCACGATTGGTCACACATTGGCTAGATTATATGCATCTATTCTTGAGCAGGAGTTGAGTAGATGGGCAGAGAGAGAGGGCATACGTGCATCAGGGCAGGCAGGGTTCGGGAGAGGTTTCTCCACTCTTGACCATATCTTGACACTCAGAGCTATTATTGAAGAGGGCAGATTATATGGCAGGAGGATTTATTGTTGCTTTGTGGATTTCCGCAAAGCTTTTGACACAGTACCGAGAGCCAGACTCATGCGCACACTATAGGAGATGGGAGTGCCCACAGAGCTGATTTGGGGAATCATGGCTTTATACAGGACAGTTGTGGGGCATGTACGTACTACTCACGGTATATCTGAGATGGTTCACTCCACTATTGGGGTGAAACAGGGCTGCCCCCTTTCTCCCACCTTATTTGGGATGTACGTGGATGAGGTTTCGGACTATGTAGAACGGGAGGGTGACAGAGGAGCACAGCTAGCAGGGACATGGATTCCGCTGTTATTGTATGCTGATGATATTGTGTTGATCTCAGATTCTCCAGAGGGGATGCAGCATCATTTGGATGCATTGCACACGTTTGCACAGGACAAGGGATTGTCTGTTAACCTTGGTAAAACCAAGGTGATGGTGTTTAACACCACAGCACAATGGGTTAGGAGGTCAGTACCCACCTACACATATGGTTAGGAGACAGTGGAGTATACAGATGCATATACTTACCTTGGTGTGGTTTTTAGTGGCCCACTATTTTCCTTGAGGAGAGCAGCGGAGACCAGATTGACCAGAGCTTATGCAGCATTGGGGAGACTAGAGAGGATGTGTTCACAGGTTCAATTTCAGGAACCTCGAACAAAGCTCTGGCTCTTTGACACTTTGGTCACTTCAGCCATGCTGTATGGAGTGGAGATATGGGAACCCACAGGGGATCACCACAGCCGAGCTGGTAGCACTGATGGATGGAGACGTATGGAGAGGCCCTTGGTTTCTATGATTTCCCGGATGATTAGGGCCAAGGCCTCCGTATCACATGATATTATCCGTGCAGAGATGGTTGCCCCCCCACTGGTAGTAGAGGCACTCACTCGATCAGTCTCCTTTATACATAGCACTTGGGCTCTCCCTAGAGACAGATATGCTCGCTTAGCCCTGGAGTCTTCACGATAGTTGGCATCACAGGGAGACGGATCATGTTGGTATGCACAGATGACAGCTTGGTTTCAGCTGCATGGCTTTAGTATGGACAAGCTACCTCCATTTCAGTACTCCCTGGATGCGCCCTCCCTTTCTCTCACACAGGCAGAGATTACCAGACTTATCAGGCAGGACTTGATTCCGCTGGACACTAGGACATGGATACAGCCGACACACGAGCTTGGTACGAAGATGGCTTTCTATAGAGATCATCTTCTCCAGCTCACGCAGGATGGGTTTGTGATTAGACCCAGCTACATGGATACTCATCTTTCTCATGGGGTACGGTGTGCTATTGGTCAGATGCGCACATCCTCACACCAGCTAGAGATTGAGACTGGCAGATTCAGAGGAGTACCAGCTGAGGCCAGGATTTGTCAGCTGTGCCAGATGGAGCCAGAGACAGAGTTACATTACATATGTCACTGTCCAATATATTATGAGATACGAGGCCGTTTTCACTGCCTGTTTAGAGAGGGTTTCGGACCACTTTCTAGAGTCATGAGATACAGAGGCAGATTACAGACTTCTTTCGACCAGAGATTGAGCAGTCAGGCCAGCAGGCATTGCAGCTAGCCCCAGAGTATAGCCGCACCAGAGGTACACTGATTGATCGGGCTATAGAGCTGGGGCGGTCCAGGCGCCCCAAGATGAGAGGCCCATCTCGAATCCGGCGGAGACTACAACAGAGGATCAGGACCATACTAGCACGGCATGGGAGACGTCCAGTCAAAGTACTCACCATGGAGGACATTGAGGATATCCGCCATCGACCGATGAGAGACATCTTTGGATAGTGATGTGTATGATGCTTACCTCTGTTGCTAGAGTTTTCCTCCCAGATGTTATCCATTAGGAGCTCCTAGTACCGTACTTTTCCTCATAGTTGTTTCAGTTTCAGTTAGTTGTTTAGTTGTTTTTAGCTTTTCTTACACAGACATTGTATCAGATCCACCAATTGTTGTAACCTTTTTGGTCTCATAGGTCATTTTGGCCTTCTGAAGACGTTAATATATCATTTCATTTCATTTTCCTTCTCTCTCTCTCTCTCTCTCTCTCTCTCTCTCTCTCTCTCTCTCTATTCCATGGACATTATTGTGTCGCTTTGGTCTCATAGGCCCATTGGGTCTTTAGTAGGCGCTTAATAAGTAACATAAATGGTCTCTCTCGTCAATCTGCACATAAGCTGAGCTATAGAGCCCCAAATCCTCTAAGCAGCTCTACACCCCCAAATATAATGTTGCATTGTCTCAGAAGCTACTTGGCATCTAGGACAGGCCAGGTCTACTCCAAAAATAAACCTCCACTGATTAGTGGGAAGGCCACCATGTAAGAATAACCAAAAGAAGTGAGAGATCTGCTCCTCCTATATGAATTCCAAAGTTTGTGCCAAAATCCCTTTTGAATCAATGGGGTGATGTTATAGCTTCTCCAATGTGGCCTAAGAGCAGTCGTCCTCTGAATCTACGCAAGTAGAAGGAGCCTAGCATTACACACACTATAGCTGCAAAAAGGCTTACTCTTCATAAAATTGACTACATCAATCGACTCCCACTAACCAGGATCCCAATGAAGATATTTGATAGGACATCCACCATACAACCATAAGCACCAAGAGTCGTGGATCACAATATCAGACGGAGGGTCATCATGCCACTGCTTTCCTGAACGGCTAACTACTGGATGAAGAATAATCTCAAGCGTGTCACGTTTCAACAATCTCCATCCTGGCTGGATAGAATTGAAAACACGATCTCCCTCCTTATCCTGCTCTAGCAAGGCTAACACCTGCAATGGCAATCCTGTCCTCAAGAAAACTCCAAGCCACCTAGAATGATGTTGATCATGAGATGTGCCAGTAATCCACTCATGAGGTATAGCTACATCAATTTGATCAATTCGTCTAAGACTCCCTATGAGGTGTTGGGTAGATATAGGTCCCTGATCCATAGGGAGAATTTTAAAAGTTTTCAAGGCAATAACTGTCGATGCACATCTCTCCTAGCCAAGCCACTGCATATATCCAGACGCACCCAAAGGTCATCCAACCTCAAGGCCATTCCACATAATGGGTGGTCTATCAGCCTCATCCACTGATGTAGATAAAGAATTTAATTTCATTTCTCCCACATAGAAAACAGTGTGTACTTAACAAAATAAGTTTCATGTGCCCAAGCTTATTTGTACATAATCATATATGCTTAACATGCAACGTAAATCTCCCAAATATATGAGTTTCAAAAAGCCTGTCAAGCTTGCTTCAGTGGTCTTTTATCTCAAACCTCAAGAACCCTACAGTAAAGGGACATAAGAAAGGGGCTGAAGAGCATCATAGGTACCTTTCAAGTAGGCTGAGGAAAAGTTGGCAACCACCAAGAATCTGAATGTTTTCTACAAAAGCTACAGCAAACTCTTTTCGCCCCAAGAGCCTGAGTAGCGTATGCAAAACATCCTCTGAGCAAACAGGGTCCTCACTTCTTTCCAGATACGCAAGAAGAGCTTTTACATCAGACAGAGAAATGGAATCCCTGCACATTCAAAAACATAATATGGCCTTCACCATTTTTTGAGAGAAACAGAGAGCTTATAATGAGGTTAAATTCTCAATCATGCAAGTGGGTCTTAAAATTCTTGTTGTGTGTATGCGGGTCTGGAAATAGAGTCAACCCTGAGGCCATAAATGCATGAGAGGAGGGGTTGAACTTGCTAACCTTACAACTATTTCAGCAAGGCTCAATAATAAGATTCTCAATTTTCCAACCTCCTCTCGACTAGGCCTTTCCCCAATGACCTCTTTAGTCACAGGATGAAACAGCCGCTTGGAGCCAACAACCTTACGATTTCTTGGCTTATCCCAATAAAACTGCTGAACTAAATCCAAGATTCTCGGCAGGCTTATGTGACTCTGTGCTAAGCCAGCCTCACTTTCGCAATAATTTAAAAGTGCAATTAGAAGCTCACGCTGAACTGTATAAGGTGTGTAGATCCAAATATACAGATTCAGAAAGACCTTCAGAAGTGTGTCTTCCACAAGCTGCTTTGAAAAGATTGTGCCTGGCCAGAAAAAGTTTAGGAGTTAAAAGACTGCAAAGATTGAACCACATATGCACATTCATGGTATTAAAAGAACTGGGATAGAAGCACTAACAACAGATCAGACTGCTGGGCTATGATAGTCAGAAAACGTCAAGGAGCATACCACTGGTTTTAGAAACAACTGACAACAAGTGCACTAAGGCAGAAGCCACCCCCGTGGTAAGATGTTGAGGTGACACGGACTGCAATAGGAATCCAATGATTGACATTCCTTTGTTCTGATGCATGTACTGTTGATGAGCAACACTATTATCCAAAACAGATGTGATCAATTCAATGACTTCAGCTGCGACATATACACTGGAAGTGCTGAGACTCTGTGTATTGTCTGATGCTTCCTTTTTGAGTGAAAAGTCTCTTAAGGGTGGAGACTGGTCAAGTTGTGTCAACAAAGGGAAAAAAACACCCACACCGCCAACACAATCGATGATATCCTTCACCAAGCGCCGATAACATAGCTGAGTTCCTGCCATTATAATTGCCTCGTGAGGTGCCTTCTCTGTTGTACCATCAGACTTCAATGCAACATCAAATATCGTTCGCCCAGAGCTTGCCTACACATGACACAATTGCTGAACATCTTAATTAACAGAACAAAATGGGTTATGTCAAGCTAAAACTACAAATCATACAGCTTTTAGGTGCTAACAAATCTTCGATGTATTTCAACCCACACTTCTTTTACACAGCTTTTGTCAAGACATTTTCATGCTTATCCTATGAACATCTTTGAAACAAAATCATCAAACCATCTTCAAATTATATGACGAAACTGCTATTTCAAAAGTTACCTTACGCAAATTCTATCATATACAGACATTTATGCTAACAAGTATCTTTGACATTGATCAAAAATATTTGGATTATACCTGTGCATTGAAGCCAAAAACCACTTTGGATGATAACCCATCCTTCAAATCAAAAATGTTGTTAGGGGTTGTATTTTCTGGTATGCATCCAATCTCTGTGGGTAGAAAAGAATACATATAGCCTGACCCAGTTTGAAAGATTCCCATAATCTGATCATAGGAAAGTGAGTCATCAAAGAAGTAAACTGGCCCAAGCTGTCCACAGAAAGGAAATGAAAATTTCACTTTGTCGACAACCCCTTCCAATGTGGGGAGAGGAGAACAGGCACCAAGAGTGCTCCTACTCAATGGCTCATGAAGTTTTGGATACCTAGCCAAAAAAAGCCATCAAAGAAGACAATTAAATAACAAATCCAGAAATATTGAAGACTATACACCAATGGAACCTTTTTTTCCAAACTTAATAAAAACTTAAGGGACATGTTTAGCTCCAGAGTCTATCACAGCACTAACTCAATCAAGTACAGCATAGCCTACATGCTATGACAAACTCACTCACACATCAGTGCCCAAGAGTAGGTGTAGGTCCATATAAAAAGATTAGTCTACCTTGGTGGACAAGTTTTCAGGGACAAAAAACAACCAAACCAAGTTTCCATCATTCATCCAGAGCTGAAGGGCAGACTGTCAGAGGACACACACACACACACACACAGGGGTAGCTGGTCAGGCAAATAGCTGCATGTTTGTGACCAAAGAACGACCTTTCCCCCATAGTCACATGGGATGCGAA
This sequence comes from Cibotium barometz, assembly GCF_041138505.1. Taxonomy (NCBI): domain Eukaryota; kingdom Viridiplantae; phylum Streptophyta; class Polypodiopsida; order Cyatheales; family Cibotiaceae; genus Cibotium; species Cibotium barometz. Next base: position 27,295,061 of record NC_141085.1, read on the forward strand.
ATGGGAACGGGGACGGAAAAGATTGAGAATGGCCATTCCCTGTGACTATAGAGTGACATGGGACAGGAATGGGAACGGGAAGATGCTGCCATCCCCAACATTCCCAAGTCTAAAAATGCCCATTCCCTGTGACTATGCCTTCCCCGCAAATGAGGTTATAGCGCAAGCGGTGAAGGTGGTCCTAGGACCGAGCGGACCTGAGTTCAAAACCCTCCTTGGTGCTTCCTTCGCAGCATCGCCTATGGGCGCTGAAAAATCCGTAACTGCGGGAGGATTTTGGGTCTAAGGCCAGTCGTCGGGGGGGGCAGAGGGGGGGGGGGGGGGGGGCAAGGGGGGCATTGAAAAGCATTAAATAAAATTTTCTACTACCAGAATGCTTCAAGCAACATTTTTCTTGAGAAACAATATCCCTAAATTCATATGATGTCTTGTTCATCATTTATGAAGCTCCGTGAGGATTATTTCACTATGGTAGAGGATAGCTTTCCTCATTGCTAGGATAGGCAAAAGTATGCCCTATATCAACTGCCCCCAGGGAACCATTACATAATTGTTGGATTCATCACTTTAGGAGTTCTAGCAAGGAAAATCACAAAGCACAGTTTTAAAATTATATATATATATATATATATATATATATATACACCTAGATGAATCCAGGAACATGCCCAAATTCACCTTTTAGGAACCTGCATGTTATATACTCATGGTAGTCAACCCACAAGACTATATAACTATCAACTCCATTATGCATAGTATGGACTAGATACTACAACATCCCCACTAACGTCATCAGTGCCCAATAGTGGGTGTAGAACTCTATATCAAGATATGCTCTCACACACACACTCCACACACATACACACATTTTTTTTTTGTGAAACGAAGAAATTATATTATGAAACATCCATTTTACATCAGGGCAGTGCTTGAGAAAAGAGCCTATGCCCTATCCATCAGAAACAGTAAAAGAAAAGCTGAATACAAGAAACATCCAAATCTTCCTCATGTAAGGCATTATATAAGGACTGCCGCAATGAGGCTCGGAAGAACTCATAAGGGTGCTGAAGGGGTGAATTCAGATATGCATGATTTCGCTGTAGCCAGAGGGTCCATAAGGCCCAGTATCTGATCCAATGGAAGAAAAGAGAATACTGTGACAAAGAAGCTGATAATCTGCTAAACATCAAGAAAAACCTGTAGAACCTGTGTGCAGGAAATCTGAGAGATAAAAAATAGGAGATCTTGTCCAAAAGGTCTCTAGAATATGAACAAAACCACAATAAATGCGGAATACTCTCAGTAGTATGATGACATCTTGGACAAAGAGGAGAGGCAATCCTTCTTTGAGCCAATTTCACTCCCACTGGAAAAATACCAACAATGCATCTCCAAAGAAAGAGTCTCTGCTTCAATGGCATTTTCAACTTCCATATCAATGTTAATTTTCCTTTCCACCAAGCTAAAGACTTATTCAGATGCCAAAGAGAATTAGCATGATGAGCAATCCATGGAGGAGGTAATATCAATCGATAAGCCTGTATGGAAGTCAATAGATGCAAAGGCTGAGAGGATAATCTTGAACTTGAAGACTGAAGATACCAATCTTGAAGCCTGTCTCTTACATCCAATGTTGGAATCGGAATGAAAGGGTGTAAGAGATCTGCAATAGCTTTCCATATAGGTCTATGATGCATCCCAAGATTGTATTGTTGGCATGCTGCCGGAAAAGAGAGAATATGCCCTTGAGTATCTACCACGTCGTCAATGAACCGGATGCCCAACTTCATAAGATTGTAAGCTCTAATTGGTTGTTGTACAGCAAGGGGAGAGTAAAAAACAGCACTCCAATGTAGGCTTTCCATTCGAAGCGAGGAAGCTATAGAAGCAGGATGGGGAGACCATTTGATGCGAGAGAGCACTTTCTTCCAATCCTGAATCAAGGAAGTAGAAAATGGACAACCAGGGATTTTACCTTGAAATTTGCCAAGTACTACTTCCGATGGATCAACTAGCCAATGTCCATAAGCATTTGTGCGCATCTGACCACACAAAATTGCCAACATGATAGACCAAGGCTGCTCTTCTGGAAAAAAGGTTTTGAGCATAGTGATCTTTCTTGCCAACACATGAAATTTGATGTTTATAATATTCAAACCACCATGCATTCTTGGTGAGCAAAGCAGGTCCATTTTGAGCAACCTTAAAGCTTTTTTATGAAGCTTAGTTTTCCAAAAAATCTCCATGGCTTGAGACATAAAAGAAGAAAGATCTCGAGATGACCAATGTAATAGAGGAAGGTAGAACTGGACATAAGCTAGAACAATGGACTGAACAATTCGAAGCCCTACGTGCAATGGCCAAGTGGAGATCTTCCAATATTCTAATTTGTCCTGAATTTTGTTTAATACCCAAGATATTTGTTGCTTATTTCTGATTTTCCAGCTAATGGGATAACCCAAATGTCTTACTATGTTTTCCGGATAAATAATCTGGCCAGGCCACAGGATACCATGCCAGTCACAATGCTTGAGAGGTAAGAGTTTTGATTTCTGAAAATTAATTTTTAGACCAGCTGCCAACCCGAAATCTGAAAGAGTATCCATCAATAGGCGAAGCTCCATAGGATTGTTCTTTGGCATGAAGAATGAATCATCTACATAAGCCTGTGCAATGAAAGGCCATGAACCAGAAATCTGAAGCCCCTCTAACTGTCTAGTATCAACCAGATGATCCATATAAAGAAGCAAAGGATGTGAAGCAATAGCATAGAACAAAGCACTGAGAGGGCATCCCTGTCGAACTGATTGTTCCAGAGTCCAAGGCTCAGACAAATGATTCCCTATAAAGCATTGAGCAGTGAAATCTGAGTAAAGCCAATATATGACATTAACTAGCTTTGGCCCAAAACCAAGTTTAGACATGATTTGAGAGACATAATCCCATTGTACCGTATCAAATGCCTTTGCCACATCCACCTGCATGACCAAGACATCTTGAGCAGAATATTTTGCATATTCCATTGCGATGAGAGTATTGGAGATATTATCATGTATATGCCTTCTTGGAACAAAACCATATTGCCTGGGATGAAGTCCATCATGAAGGATATCCTTTATCCGATGTACCAACATTTTAGCAATAAGTTTATATATAACAGGCATCAAAGTGATAGGCCTCCAGTCATCCATTATCTCACATAGAGGTTTTTTGGGCACAAGCTTAACCAGACCATGCTTCCAAGCTGAGGGAAGATGTTGATGCTGCCAGGCTACATTAATGAGCTTCAAGATTGGACCCTTCAATTCAGCCCAGAAGGCTACAAAAAATTCAACCGTCCAACCATCCCAGCCAGGGGATTTATGTTTACCCAAATGCTTGAGGGCTTCATCCAATTCAATATCTGAAAAGGACATTTCCAGCATTGAAGCTTTTTGCAAAGAAACAATAGGAGAAACAAGCTCAATAAATCTGCTCCGAGCCAATGCAACCTGAGGTGTAGAAGAAGATGGTTGAGAAAAAAGAAGCTGAAAATGATCCAGACATTGTTTTTCTAGCTGAGATAAAGTCTGGGTCCAAAGACCATCGGGTTTCCTGACTCTCATGATAGATTGACTTTGTCTATACTCATGTAAATTTCGAAAGAAAGATTTCGAGGAACAACCCTTATCTAGCATAGGTTTAACTCTAGCCCTTGTCTGCCATTTGGAAAGCTTGCATTTATCATTAGCATCAATTATGGAAGCAGCACAAGACAATGAATTCTGCTCACAAGCAGAAAGAGACCTTTGATGGCTAATCTGTACCAAGGACTGCTTGTATGATTTTGCCCACTGGATATGCTGTCTGGTTTCTGCCATGTACCATCTTCCATATTCCTTAATGACATTTTGAATACGATGTACAAAAGAGTTCCAAGCAAAATCCAGATCCTCCTAAGCATGGGATAACAATGGCCTGCAAGCCAATCTGATCATTTGCTGGAATTTTTCATGAGAAAGATATAATTGATTGACCTGCAAGTGTCTGACTAAAGAGAGCTGCATATCGCCCAGAGGCATACCAAATGAAAGGTTGAGCCAAAGTGGAGTGTGATCAGATAGTTGTTGAGAATAATCAGTCCACATTTGACATGTATAATCATCATATTGCTCAGCATGAATAAGATACCATCTATCAAGCCTGGCCCAATATTCTGTAAAAGCATTATGATGATATGTAAATCCCAAAACTAAAGGGTGAGTTGCTGTCCATAAATCTGCAGTATGAAGTGATGAAGTCATATGTTCCCATTGGTGGATTTCAGAGGGTAGCATATGGGATTTATGTGTGGTATTGTCCTTCCAGTGAGGAGAATTATTGAAGTCACCACAAAGTAGAGCATCTGAGGACCAAGGATATTGCTTTATGGAGTCCCACATTTGAGCTCTGGAAGCTGAAATTTGAGAGGCATACAAGGAGCCTATTTCAAAAATCTCTCCATTGATCATACATTGGATAATCATCCATCGGCCACAAAGATCATTATATGCTACGCAGGGCTGCAGATCATGTCTGGCTAAAATGCACAGCCCAGAGAATTGTTCAAATCCTGCATAAAATATATCATATCCTGAAAAGAACCCATGCTGGCCAGCAAAAGAATGCTGATTATGCTCTTGCAGACACACAACATCTGGATGAGTTTTATTTATATAATGCCATAGGAGCCTCCATTTATGCTGGTTGCAAAGGCCCTGTATGTTATAAGAAATACATTTAAGAGAAGCACGCATGAAAATATGTACAAGCGATGAGCAGTCCTCAAAGAGAAAGGGAGGCATCAGGCCTCTGCCATTGCCACAGGGTCTTGCTGACCCTCAGAATCCAATTCCCTGACTAGATCATCTTCTTCACAAAGTGGAATACCCTTCTTGACTGCATTGACCCATGCCTTTGAGATGGGGCTGTCCAAAGAGGTAGAAGGTTGACCAGGAGATGGAGCAGAAGCATCCCAATTACGAGATTGGAGAGGTCTTTGTTTGAGAGGCACCGTCTTCTTTGCATTCTGCCAACCCTCGTGAGAAGATAAATTATTTTCCACTAGCTTACTTTTTCCTTTATCCTTGTTTTGAGCTGAATTGGCTTGGCTCCCTGTATGAACTGAAGGCTTTGCTCCTTTAGCTTCAGTCTTTTCCACATATGTCTTCTGACCTCCTTTATTAGATGGCGGAGGAATGGCAGCTGGAGGAGGCGGATGAAGGATAGAGGGACACTCAAAAGCTAGGTGCCCAAGCTTGTGACAAGAGAAACAAGCTCCAGCAAAAATGCCCCATTTCAAAGTGAAATATTTCTTTCCCAAATTAACACCCTCAATCTCAACTGCAATAGCAGAGGGGGTTGGTCTATCAGTATCCCATAAGATGCAAAAACGATTTTTATTACCTGTGGGACAAGGGGGACAGATCACTTGTCCCAATGTCATCGCTAAGCCTGGAAGCTCTGTTCTCATGTAATCTGGAAAATCAACCACTTCAACCCATACAGGGTAGTGATGTTTGATGAGATTCTGATAGTCCTTATTAGGAGACCAAGGCATGGGCAAGTAGACCCCTGATCTTTCAATAATGATATGTGGCAATGCTGGCTATCACTGATGAGGCAGTGTGAAGTTTGTGAGTGATATTGAACCTAACGTGATGGAAAAATCAAAGCTTGTCTTGGGGGCAGTTGATATAGGGCGTACCTTATGGCTATTATTGAGGCAGTGTGAAGTTTGTGAGTGGTATTGAAGTTAAAGTGATGGAAAATTAAAAAGCATGTCTTTAATTTTAACATGCACGTTCCTAAAAGGTGAATTTGGGCATGTTCCTAGATTCATCTAGGTATTCTTATAGTCAGAAACATTGATTTCTGACTTTTTAACATCTTTTACTCTTGATTTTTTAAAGGAAAAAAAAAACTTCTAAAGACAATTTTGAGCTATAATAAATCTTTGTGTGTACACCAATCACATTGTATATACCATGACTTCCATTCAAACATTTCGGACTTTCCATCTTTAACTAACACTATATTCTTTATTCACAGTGTAAAGGCTCAAACTGAATATATACCTAGACGAATCCAGGAACATGCCCAAATTCACCTTATAAGAAAGTGCAATTTACAACCTCATGGTAGTCATCCACAAGGCAATAAACCATCAATTCCATCATGCATAGTATGGACTAGATACTACGACATCCCCACTAACGTCATCAATGCCCAATAGTGGATGTAGAACTTGGTATCAATACATGCTCCCACATACACACACCCCACGCACACAAACATACACATGAGAGCATATATTCATAGAAAGGTCTGTGTCCTCAATTTCTGTCAGAGCTCCGCAGATACAAGGCACACTCTGCCATAATGAAGCCTAGCATTAAGGATCATAACAAATAGAAAGAATTATTACAACAAAAAGGTAGTTGATAGGGCATATGCACCACTAAAGATGGAAATAATTAACACAATATCAATTGGCTGCAACTTGGACGAAAACTTCACAATGTGAAATCTACTTGTCCGCTAATATAGCATAAAGATATACCCAAATGAATCCAGGAACCTACCCAAATTCACCTTATAAGAAAGTGCAATTTATAACCTCATGGTAGTCATCCACAAGACAATAAACCATCAACTCCATCATGCATAGTATAGACTAGATACTATGACATCCACACTTCCAGAGAAAGAAAAGGACAAAATGAACATGAAATAAAGTATGAAAGTACTGAGCTAGTGGGGGGGTGTGATGGATGGAGCACTACTGCTAGAGGCTCAGTATGCAACCTATATGCATAGGGTATACAAGAATGCAATGCAGATCTGTCTAGCTCCAACCAGTACCATAATGGGGGTGTAATATGTGATACATAGGCGATGGCGAGGCAAGAATACCTCGGAGCATAATCTCCGGGTGAGAGTGTAAGTGAGCTAGCCGCTCCTGGATATGGTGCTGATGTTGAGCCCGTATCTCTGTGATCTCCCTGTGATGTAGTCTGGGAGTTTGGTAGCCTGGTGATCTCAGTCTCCGTCTGGCTCGGAGGTCCGCAGCGTGCTGAAGTGTAACCCCCTCCTGTGTCAGGGTAGGCACTGGGATAGATCTCTGGAAGAAATCAGTGAGCTGGAGCTGTTGCCCACCTCTCCCTGTGGTATGAGTCCGTATCAGTGTCTCTCTGTGGCGCTGTGACTATAACAAGAACTGGCCAAATCTGCGCTGGTCTGCGGACTCCATGATCTGGCGGAGTGTGGGATGTCCATTGAAGATGTTGGTGTCTCTCTCTGTAATGACACTATATGCTCTGCATTTGCATACATAATGTTCCTCACTCTCAACCTCCTCCTGGCATAGTTTGCATATCCTCTCTGCTATGGGGATCCGTGCTGCCCTACCTGCCTCAATCTCAAGTTGGTGTGATGACACTTTGAGCTGGCCAATCGCCACTCTAGCACTGTGAGGCATGTACACATCCATGTATCCAAGTCTCCGTAGGAATCCATCCGCAGAGATACGCATAAACTAATCTCTGTATAGTATAGCATCTTCGGCGGTAGAGGCTGATTGGGTGTAATCCAAGTCTCTTGAGTGTATCGCTGCCATAAATCCTGCTGAAGGACTCTGTTCCTCTCACTGTGAGAGAGCTGGATGTGTGGTGCATGTATATCATACTGGAAAGGTGGCAGGTGATCTATGTCGAGACCATGCTGAGTGAGCCACTGTATCATTTGTGAATACCATGATCTCCTATCTCCACTCTCTGCGAGCTGCCTAGTTGCCTCAAAAGCTCTATGTGAGAGTCGATCTGATGGCATATCTCTGATCCTCTGTATGAAGCAGATCGTCTGGAAGAGAGAGAGAGAGAGAGAGCAGTGCCGGCTGTCCCTGCCTGTGCGCCCCTGTTTATCCTGCAGTCCGCCTCTTTCCAAGAGAGCTTCTCACACCCTCTTCAGTCCTGCACCTCTGCAGTTCAGCGCAACCTGCAGCTGCCTGTAGTCCAGTGCTTGTTTCCACGAGAGAGTAAGAAGCGTAAGAAACCTGCTCGTCGTCCAGCACTACCTGCAGTCCAGGCCGCCCGTTGTTCCCTGCAGTTCTGCGCCACTTTTCACAAGAGAGAGAAAAAGGCCAACGCAGTCCAGCCTGCCCATGTGCCAAGCGAGAAAGAGAAAGAGAACAAGCCCTGCACTACAGCTCTGTGTGCCACCTGTGCTCCCTGGTGACCAGCCATCCAAGAAGAAGTACCCCTTGTCTGCTCTTCAATCGTCTCCCCTTTTCACCAATAGGGAGGTGCTTGAAAACAGCCTGCTTTTCTCCTAAAAAGGAAGAGCAATAGAAAAAGGCGTGTCTCCCAAAATAGCTTTTTGAACCATCAGAGGTTATAAAACCTTATAAACTAAAATCTCTTTGTCCCCTTCACACTTGGGGTTTTCCACACATGGGTTTCCTTTTAACTCCAAACTGATGCCATTCACACTGTCCACCATGTCCCCGTGCCCACCTGCATACTGTCCAGAGAAAAGCACAGGGGCGTAACATACCCCCATTTTAACACTGCCCAGCCTTGGCTGATCCGTTGGATGCCTAGCTGGATTGCCACGTCAAACTTTCTATTACATCGGCTGATTTTATCCCTTCCTTGGTGTCCAACTCATGTCTTGTGTTGCTTATTTGTGGCTGGTCTGCTCATTCTCATTGGCCAATGTGTTCGGGCACTGATTATCCCATACTCTATGTGTGTGCAAGCCCTAACCTTACCATTCCACTCAATGGCCTTGGCCCTTTTATCAGGTAGGATTTACAATGGAGGAGGTGAGGGCACGGAAAGACCATGTATATTTCTGCTTTGTCGATTGCCGCAAAGCCTTCAACTACTCTGTGCTTCGGTCCCACTTGTTGGTATGACAGTTGGAGCTCGACTTTTTATTGGACATGATATGGGGTGTGGTGGCTTTATATGAGGAAGTGATTGACAGAGTACGGGTACTAGGCGGGCTCTTTGGGGATATCTCTAGCACTATTGGTGTCAAACAGGGTCCCACACTATTTGATTTGTATATTGATTTTTTGTGGATAGATTTGGTGTAGGCTCACGATTGGCTGAGGTAGTGGTGCTCATTCTATTACATGCAAACATCATTGTTATGATCTCAGTCTCTGCGGAGGGACTGTAGAGACATCTGGATGCTCTGCAGAGGTTCTGTGACAAGACAGAAGTCACGGTTGATCTCGGCAAACCAAAGTCATGGTCTTTAACACATCATATGTAGCCTGTTTGCCTCATACAAGTCTCATCGGACGTGCACCTCGGGTTTACCTTTATAGGCCCGATTCTCTCCATGTGATCAGCTGCAGATGCACACTTGGCGAGAGGATATGCATTCCGAGCGGCCTAGAGAGGTAGTTTTTATAGGCCCATTTCCAGGAATCCCACACCAAATGTTGGTTATTTGATACCTTCTGCACCTAGTAGTGATGTTTGGGGCCCGTTTTGGGGACCGGATGTCAATGAGGTAGTCTGGAAGAGCATAGAGAGACTCTAGGTGATGATGTTTTCACGTATGATCGGGAGTAAGCAATCTGTGCTGCAGGAGATTAACCTTAAGCTAACAGAGTTTGGAGTTACCCGTTTGGTCATAGGTGCCCTCTTTTAGATCATCACTTATATCATCATGTATACACAATTGACAGGGAGCACCTCCCGAGATTGGCCCTTGAGCCATACATCGGGATGGACATGGCAGATCGTGGAACTCTTAGTTGATTGGGCACGGCCTCTAGTTGGACCACCTTCCTCCCTTCCACAACATCTTGGATTCTATGCTTTTGATCTGTCTCATTGCAAAAGATCAATTGTCTCATGGAGTTTTACTTGCTTTGTCACGTGTACACCTTCCGACGGTGCCATGTAGACAAGATTATTTCTTGCAGCCACCTAAAGGGCAAAGTCAGAAGCTGCATATGCGCAATTTGGAGCAGTTTTGGGAGCCTAAATGGTGCTCGGAGGTGCCCAGGACATGGACCAAAAGTTGGGGCACCTTTTGGAGGCTAAATATGGCATTTTGGACATCATTATGTAAGTCAAAAAGGTAAAACGGACCTGAATATGACTTGCTATCAAGATCCCTATAAAAAGGCAAGTCATGTCAGCCTCCTCGCCGGGTCATGTAGAATGAGGACCTGAGATGTTCAGGGATGCATTTACTGGAGCTTTGCCATCATAGAGGCCATGCAAGGCAACGCTCAGAGAAACAGAGCCCGCGTGGCATCTCCCAAGCCTTCATGATCATGGAGAGGTCATGCTGGCCCCACATACGCGCGGTGTCCACGCTCAATCCTCACTAATGAGTGAGGATGATCCTCTATGAGAGCAGGCCGACCCATATCTCATAGGCCTCATCCCTCCACTTGCCAGCTGTGGATCGAGGAGATCCTTTGACAACATGGTGAGCTCCCATCATAGAGGGGAGATGCTTTGTGTAATGCGGCGTGCGCGTATGAAGGAATCAATTAAAGGAGAACGAGATTAAACACTAATCAGGGCCAAACCACAATAAAATTGCACTACTCTGGGGGCCGGAAATGATGGGCCACAAAAACCAAACAACAACGCACCCCCCCCCCCCGCCCCCCCCCCCCCCCCCCCCCCCCCCCCCCCCCCCCCCCCCCCCCCTTTTCCCTTCCCTTCCTTTCCTTTCCTTTAAGGTCTTTTATTACCAGAAGGAGCCTACATCCAAGTACCAGATTACGGGTGCTTGGGAATCCTCACCAGTGTGCACATGATTGCTCCACGTAAAATGAAAACAAATCAAACAAAATATTGACACCATGAGTTTCTACCCTGTGCCCTGTTCCAAGCACAATAAGAGGTGCCAAGTACCGGATGTGTCTCTGCTTCAGCTTCTGAACTCCCGCTTTGGCAAATTCCCGTGGGAACCCCTACTTTGGAAAATTCACCTTGGGAACCCCAACTTTGGATAATTCACCTTGGGAAACCCAACTTTGGATAATTCCTGAGAAAAGGCAATTCCACAAAGCTGCTTTCTCCTGGAATCATCCAAAACTATTCCAATTGCCTTGCAGTCACCTCAAATACCACATAAAGTACACGCAACCCTGCCCCTGCTTCCCAACCTGTAAATGTACGACCAATCCAATCAACCAATTTCTTTTCGCAAGAATCTTCACGTGTGAACCAAACACCTGTATCTCTGCTCAAAGTTGAATGGCCAGTGAAACCAGACCTCAAATCAGCCTGTAAGCCCTAATTTAGACAACTTTATGTTTTTTAAAGCTGTTTTCAACCTGTTTTCAGCTTGGTTTCACTTACGCAGCTGCCAAACAATGTTTTTGCATCTGCCCGGACATGCTCTACCGCTGTCCGTACAGTTCTTACAGTATTCGTACAGCGTTGATATACCTGCAAATCAGCTTTCCATTCGAAAAAACCCTAAACAAGTTTGCTTTTATCTTTTCCTTGCAGGAAAGTGTGCAAGAATACCTTGTCTATCGCTTTGAAGTGCTAAACCAGCCTTGGAAGTAACCCCCTTGTTTAGAAGACCCACTTCACAAAATGTTTGTTACTTCTTTGAGACCACGGAGTGGGTTATTGTGACTTGAAGAGCTATGTGCCATGTTTGTGGCAGGTCCAAACCTGTGGGCAGTAAACATGGCTATCGTGATAAGAAATTGCTCATTGGCAGTAAACATGGCTATCGTGATAAGAAATTGCTCATTGGCAAGATCGAAAATCTAGGAAAAATCAGTGGTCTTTGTTAAATATGGACTCATTTAGGAAGCTGGAGGTCTTCCCATGCAGTGTCCAACCTCTGTGTTGGAGGTACATAGCGTGACTCTGGGATGCTCTTAGGATGACATTGCCAACCCACTCCCTGGGTAGCCTGCATGATCATATCTTTGTCGTTCCCTTCAAATGTGATTTGCACGTCCGATTGTGTCAACCAAAAAAAATGTAGGCATCTCTCCTCATCCTTCGAAGAAGGTGCGCTATTGTAGTTCAGATCCTCTGGAGGCCAAATCAAGCTTTCTGCTACTCCATTGCTACAGTTTGCTTTTAATGCTCATGAGCACAGGGGCGAAGTGTTGTGTAGGCGAGATGTCAATGCCAACTTGATAGCCAAGCATAGTTGCTTTCCGTACTCGTTCTCATCCGTTTGGTACTTTAAATACGTACCGTACCGGTACCATGCTTTCCGACCCGTACTTTAAAAAAAGTTTAAAGTTACTAGTCACTAATAACTACTAGTGAATACATGGTATGTTGAGGAGTTGTGTCACAAAAAGCAACATGCCGAGGAGAGTGACATAGGACGTGATGACCAGGAGGAGATATACAGACAACTTCATAGAGGGCTTGAGGGCATTGATAGACGAGTCACTCGAGCTCAGTCTCGAGGTGGAGGAGATGTATAGGTAGCTTCACAGAGAGCTCAAGAGCATTGATGGACGAGCCACTCGTGCTCAGTCTCGAGTTATTTGGAGAGGGGGGCTTGCCCATGGCTATTGCGACCCCTAGTGTGGTGTCTTCTCTCTCTACTCTCTCTCTTTTGTTTATTTTCAGATTTTCTCAAGGTTTTATGCGAGAAATTGTTGTTTTCTTGAAGATAAGCTAAGTACCCATGCCACAGTCCCTACGAAGGCCTATTTCAATGGTATCAGAGCAGCAAAGTTGTATCTCTCTCCTACGAGGGATAACAATCTTTACACACAGTGCTTTTTGCTTTTTCTTCAAGCAATGGGAAGCACTCACCACCAAGAAGAGGACCAAGTCACCAAAAGTGGAAAGCAAATCTGTTTGACATGGGAGCCATAGATAATTTCATTTCCACAAAGCTTGTGAAACAGTTGGGTATCAAACCTGAGGAGATGGGACTGGCCTTCCATGTGGAACAAGTGTTTCATGGTGATGCAGTGGCACTAATGCCTATCATTGTGAAGTTGAGGATTCATGTACAAGGTTATGCGGACTATGAGGATTTCTATATTCCACCTTTGAAGCACTTGGATGTTATCTTGGGGATGCTATGGTTCCATAGGAAGGGTGGTATTATCTAGATTCCCGAGAAGACTATTTTCTTTCAAGCATAAGAATAAGGATATTACTATTGTAGCAAAGAAGAAGGGAGATACCATTCTTATTGTATCCCATGTATCTATTTCCAAAGCAATAAAATCTTCCATCTTCGTGTATATAATGTTTTTAAAGAATAAGAGTGAAGACTCAGTGAAAGATTTGAACTCTCTTGAGAGGGAGAGACTACAGTTTCTAGAGGGATACAAGGATTGCATCACGGATGTTATTCCAGGAGAGCTGCCTCATGAGGATCATGTGATAGAATTGATTTTAGGAAGTTTACACCCCCAAATCAACCTCCTTACCGTGTGAATGCTATACAACAAGAAGAGATTATGACACAGGTAAAGGACTTGTTATCAATGGGGTTGATACAGCCTAGTTCTTCACCCTTTTGTTCTCCAGTGCTTTTAGTGCAGAAGAAGGATGGCTTATTCTGCATGTGCATGGATTACAGAGCCTTGAACAAGATTACAATCAAATATTAGTTTCCTATACGGTATACCGAGGGTTGATGATATATTGGATCGGTTGGAAGGTGCGGCATTCTTTAGTCAGATTGATTTGAAGTGTGGCTATCATCATATATGGATCCAACCACAAGGTATTCACAAGACTGCCTACTGTACACTTTTGGATTGTATGAGTATTGGTGATGCCTTCTGCACTCACAAATGCTCCGGCTGCCTTCAACCGCATGAAGGGTTGGATCTTTAGACCACATTGGAAGTATGTAGTTGATGACATCATTGTGTTTTCCAAGACTGAAGAGGAACATGGAGAGCATTTAGCTAAGGTTCTTTAGGAGTTGTAGGAGCACAAGTTGTTCAACAATGGAAAGAAGAGCTTAGAAGAAATACATTACCTTGGACACAATGTGTCTAAGGAAGGAGCACAAGTTGTTCAACAATGGAAAGAAGAGCTTAGAAGAAATACATTACCTTGGACACAATGTGTCTAAGGAAGGAGTGTCGATGGATCTAGCAAAGCTTGAGGCCATTAAGAATTGGCCATAATTGAAATCCGTACATGAGGTGCACAATTTCTTGGGGTTATGCTCCTATTTCAGGAGGTTCATTTGAAACTTTGCCACCATTGCCGCTCCATTGCATGATCTAACCAAGAAGAAAGTAGTATTCAGATAGGGTGAGCGTAAGAGACATGCCTTAAACTTATTGAAGCAGAAGCTTACTATTGGACGTGTATTGGCCATTCCAGACCTAGTGAAACCTTTTGTGGTGGAATGTGCTGCAAGTGGGGATTGTTTAGGAGCAGTTTTGCAACAAGAAGGGCATGTGGTTGCCTTTAAGAGGCGAAGGTTGCAACATGTCGAGAAACACTTGCAGGTTTATAAGAAAGAACTTCTAGCCATGATTCATGCTCTTACTTCATGGAAGCATTATTTGCTTGGGACTGATTTCATGGTGAAGATGGATTATCAAAGTTTGAGATATTTGATGACTCAAACTAAGCTTTCCAAGAAGCATATGAGATGGGCAAACTTTTTTTCCATGTTTCTGTTAATCCATTCTTAGAGTTAACAAGAACTACCACCATTACCTTACATCATGGAGTCAAGGTAGATACACCAAAGGGTCATACATTGAAGATATGAAGCAGTGGTGTCCAAATCTGCAATTTGGATGGGCGCCCGTGATGGTGTGACGGAGTATTTATGGTGATTCCCGCTTCAAGAGCATGTGGTAGCATGTAGGATGAAGTCCCAAGTGATGTACTTCATGGATATATTATGAGAGTAGTCATTGTAATTGCATTAGGCCTTTATGAGCCTAAAGTGTCCAGCCGGCCATAGTTTAAGTGAGTGTGAACACTTATGGCCATGTATATAAGTAAATTTCTCTCATAATACAATATACTCTCCCATTGTGCATTTGAGTCTTGCTCTTGCTAATCCTCTTGCTAATCTCTCTCCCTAATGCATGCTAGTGAGTGTGTGTAAGTGAAGTGAGGTGAGAGGAGGGACAAGTACCTATAGTGCAACGTGGCGGTGTGACAATGCTCGCGGGAGGTGCGGTGGAATTACTTCTTAAGGAGTTGTAGAGCTTAGAGACCTCAAGGGTTACGAGCTTGGCCATTGGAAAGATCCTCACGACAGTTGCGGTTCACCGGGTAATCTCTTGTTGGATGTGTTTCAAGGGTTAGGGTGAGCCATAACAGTTTCATTTCCAGATTATCCATACACCTGGAAAGAAGAATGTGATTATCGATGCTCTATCTAGGAGACCACAAGTACATTCAGTGACCATTGCCTATCATAGAGAGGTGGATTCCATAAGAGATCACTATGTGCATGTTGAAGGCTTTAGTGGGATTATGTGAAAGCTAGAGGATGGTCAGACACTTGATCACTATTCCTTGAAAGAGGGTTATTTGATAATGGATACACGGTTATTCATAACCAAGGATATGAGGCAAAAAGTGATTGAGGAGTCACATGCACCATTATGCAGACATAGAGGTATTTCTTCTACTACGCAGGCATTGGAATGATACTTCTATTGACCTAGCATGAGAATTTAGAAAGGACATTGACAAGTATGTATTCGAGTGTTTCACTTGTCAAAAGGTAAAGTATAATCGTCAAAAGACTCCATGACTATTTATGCCTCTACCCGTGTCCAAGAGGCCATGGAAAAGTATAGCGATGGACTTCATTTTTGACTTACTGAAGTCAAAGTTTGCAAATGATGGTATTTGGACCATTGTGGACAAGTTTAGTAAGTAAGCTCATTTCATCCCAAAAAGGAAGACCATCAAGGCATACCACATGGCAATGATTTTTTTGGCGTAGGTGTTCAAACATCATGGAATGCCTAGGTCTATCCTTGGTGATCAAGATCCCAGGATCACCAGTTTGTTTTGGAGTGCATTGTTTGATAATATGGAGATGAAATTGGATTTTTCTTTCTCGTATCCTCCACAGACGGATGGCCAAATTGAAAATATTTAGCCGTATTGGATTTATTAAAGTGCTATGTGACAGAACCGAAAACGGAGTGGAAGAAGTATTTTCCACTAGTAGAGTTTGCCTACAACAATATAGTGCATAGTTCCACAGGAAAGGTACCGTTTGAGGTTGTTTATGGCAAAGTTGTATTACCACCACTTCTAAGGACTAAGGATGAGATCTTTGCAGCAGATGAGTATGGTAGAGATTTGGATACGGCTTTTGCACAGGTGCGAACAGCCATAGAGAGGTCAAGGGCTAAATAGAAAAAGGCTGTGGATAAGCATAGGGGAGTACAAGGATGTCATCGAGGCATTAAAATATAGGCTGGTGCTGATATGCAAAAACACAATGCGCACCAACAAAAAGTGGCGTCGTACTGACGACATGGCGATGGGAACGTGGCACTGACACGTGGCAAGAAAGGAGTGCAAAGTCACCTTACAAGTTCGGAATGATGCGACTAGT
Source organism: Cibotium barometz (assembly GCF_041138505.1). Taxonomy (NCBI): domain Eukaryota; kingdom Viridiplantae; phylum Streptophyta; class Polypodiopsida; order Cyatheales; family Cibotiaceae; genus Cibotium; species Cibotium barometz. Next base: position 27,311,621 of record NC_141085.1, read on the forward strand.
TTTTGGAAAGCAAAAGATTAAAAGCTTTTTAAAAACTATAAAGAGAAGAGCTTTTATCATTAAAAAGCTGCTTTTTGGACTATAAGTGAGTTTTAAATTGCTTTTCTCAAGTGGGACAAGAACTCTAAATTCAGCTATTCTTTCATCGTTGAGACATGTAAAAAGACAAGAGAGCTCTCTAGCTCTAAGAACTTGTACTCAAGACTCCTCCAAGGAGTTTTATTATATATCATTCGGAGGGGGGGGCGGGGGGGGTCGGCCCAAGGCTATTTCGACCCCTAGTGTGGTATCTTCTCTCTCTCTACTCTCTCTTTTGTTTATTTTCAGATTTTCTCAAGGTTTTATGAAACCGGCCTCTGGTAGAAACCAAAGTGCGGTAGACTAGCAGTCACCCAATCCAATTGTAGTCCAGACAATTAATCAAATAAACAGGAGCTAGAGTGCTCCAAAACAAGAAGGAGAACGACACCTGTTGGCCCCAAATCTTGGCGCCCCTTTCGGTATTTCTTTATTCAAATTCAATGGAAAGATTTAGATGATTACAACATGGCCATCCATGGCTCGTATGTCTGCAAGTCCAATCTGCCAATCCTCAGGACCTCTTAGCGTAGAGCTTACACAGCCTTGTGTCCCAAGAACACCACATTGTTATCTCCTCTAATCTCCGAAGTCTGTACATCCATGAGGCCTTGAATATGCATCTGACTGATCCATGCACATAGCCATAAACTCAGCCATGAAAACTAGTCCACAAACTCATCCAAAACAGCCCACAATCTTGTCCTGTTTCCACCCTCTGAACTGCCAAACCCTTCCTCTCACAAAGGGCTAGAGAGAACCACTCTAGAGCAGTCTTGAGCCAGTGAAAAGAGAGACTTCAAAAGACATCACCTGCAGTCCCACTTGCTCACAACGAGAGAGAGACTTACAGTCTTTATGTTGCTTTCCACAAGAGAGAGAAAAAGACTCAAGGAAAAGCCCCGAACTGTCCTGTTCTCTTGTCTTGCAGTCGGAAGAGGGAGAGAGAGAAAACCAGAGAGAGAATCTGTAGGCACCTGATGCTCTGCAGCCAGCAGCCAACCAATCTTCGAAGAGCTAAAGAGAGAGAGAGAGAGAGAGAGAGAGAGAGAGAGAGAGAGAGAGAAATGAAATGAAATGAAATGTTATATTAACGTCTTCAAAAGGCCATAATGACCTATGAGACCAAAAGTTACATCATGGTGGATCTGATACAATGTCTGGATAAAAAAAACCCAGAAAATGAAAAATAAAGATGATACTACTGGCACCTAGGAAATGAAACTGGAACTGGAATATAGCGAGGGGGGGGGTACGCTATGGAGGTGAGTGGAATATAGTGAGGGGATACAATATCATGTGGGACGGAGGGGTACACTATGGTGGTGCCTCCATCTCATAATATGTGCCGCATCGGACACTGGCGGATCTCCTCAATATCCTCTGTGGTCAGCACCCTGACTGGGTGTCCCGCATGCCTCGCAAGAATAATCCGAATCTGCCGCTGCAACCTCCGTCTATGCTGGGATGCCCCCCTCTGTAGTCGTGGGCGTCTGGACCACCCAAGCTCAATCGCACGATCAATCAGTGTACCCCTGGTGTGGGCGGTATCCATGTCCTGCTGCTGCTGTGGTCCATCTGGCGCAGTGATGGCTGGACTAAAGAAATCTGTAATGTGCCTCTGAGTCTGGCTCTCTGTGCGCCTAAGCAGGCTATCTCTATGTCTCCGCAGCTCAAGCAAGAACAATCCCAAACACCTCTGGTCCTGGTACCCCATGACTCTGGAAAGTGGTCCAAAACCCTCTCTGAATAAACAGTAGCAATAGAGAGAGAGAGAGCAATAGACCTGTGTTTCTGCCATGTAGCGCTGCACAGCAGCTCTGTTCTCGGTATCTCTGCCCTGTAGCGCCGCACAGCAGCTCTGTTTTCTGCAGCACAGTTCGAGAGTACCTCCTTCTAAGAGCAACTCATGACCAGCAGCGTGGAGCTTCTCCAGACTGTTTTTCCAGGCCTCAAATCAGCGTTGGCTGCCCATAGTCTCTCCAAAAGCAAGCATAAGAAAGGCGTAGCCCTGCACCCCTGCCAGTTACACGCTTTGTTTTCAGAAAAGCTCTCCACGCCTGCAGCCTGCCCGGTCTGTATGCGCCTTGTTTTCAAAACTCCCTCCTTCCACTTGCGCTGCCCGCCAGCCTTCTTTTCCAAAAGCAAGAGAGAGAATAGAGAGAGGGAGGTGTGTACTCTCTAAAAGTGGAGTAGCCCATACTCATCCTAGGGCCCATAAAGCTTATTAAAACTTATGCCTAGGGGCCACCCAAGGTTATAAACCTTAAAATATTTATCCCTTGGTCCCCCTTCACACTTGGGGTTGTCCACACATGTTACCTTTTGTCCGGCCACCCAAGTATGAATCGTGAAATATTTATCTTGCTCACCGACCACCATGCTCACACTTGTGCTGTACCAATTTCACAGGGTTTTCACAGGGTCATGACATACCCCCCTCTTGAAAAATGGCAAGCGTCCTCGATTGCAATCTGGTGATACAGTAAACATCCAAAGCAGAACCACAATGATAACAAAGGCTGCCCAATACAGTAAGATATCAGCCATGTGATCCAATGAAAAGTGAAATGTAGAATATGGCAAGATTAGCGTCCCAATCTCTCTAAGCCATGCATATGTAACAACATTCACTGCAAACCAATGGTGTAGTAATAGTCCAAGTTGTATACCACTGTGAACCATACACAACCACAACATCCAATGTGACTTGTACACATAAATCATAGAAGTCCCATAAGTAGATGTACTGTCAGCCATCAATACCTTCGGGTGAGACAAAAGCTGCACCAAGCGACCTCTAGATGTCATCTGAGCCTGTTTGTATCAAGGGCGCGGAGGTGCTACCCCCCCCTCTTGAGCATCAGGCAATGCTCCAGACCCATGATCTGTTGAACTTGAATGAGCCGTAGCAAGAGTCGGCTCCAACTCAAAGGCATCGAGATAAAGCTGCAATACCTGAGGTGAATCTGCTAAGTCACCCTCCTCCATCCACTTTGCATCCATCGGTGAATAGTTCTTGAACTTCACAAGATAACGATGAGAAAATTTACCTCGTACCTTTCTTTCCTTATGTGCCAGTATCTGCTCTGGAATAAGAACCTCATCAAGTTCCTCAACTTCCGACTGAGTCTCATCTGATACATCCTCAGGCACATCCCCACGGACAAGTCTATGGAGACTCACATAAAATGCATTGTGAATCCTCCACTGATCTGGTAGTTTCAAACGATAGGCCGAGTCACCAATCTTTTCCAATACCTGAAAAGGTCCATAATAGCGCATGCTCAACTTAGGGAATAAGCGCTCTTTACCCTTCATCTTTTTGAGCCTAGCTTTCTCAAATCGCAAAAGAACCCAATCACCCAATGCAAACTCTAATGCACGTCTGTGGTCTGCTGCTTTCTTTTGCTTTTGCTGAGTTTTTTGGAGTGCCAACTTAACTCTCTGATAAGCTTCATCCATGTTCTCCAGATACTGCTCAGCCTCAAAGATCTTATCCTTTGTGTGCAAAATGGGTGGTACCTTCTTCCCTCCTTCCACAATCTCAAAAAGCGCCTTGCCCGTCGAGGTATGGATGGTGTTGTTATAGGCGAACTCCACCAAAGGAAGATACTTTTCCCATTGTTGCTTGTGCTCTGACACATAACACTTGAGAAGATCTAACACTGTGAAATTAGCCTCGTCTGACTGCCCATCTGTCTGTGAATGAAATGATAATGAAAACTTCAGAGTTGTACCCATGTTGTCAAACAACCCTCTCCAAAATAAACTCGTCATCCGTGGATCACGGTTACTAATGATTGACAAAGGCATGCCATGATACTTGAAGATGTTCGCCATGAACAACTTCGCGTTGTGATCAACTTTGATCTTCTTACGCACGGGAATGAAATGAGCCTGCTTACTGAATCTGCATATGATAGTCCAAATGCCATCCGTTTGTGTCCTCGGAAGATCAAATATAAAATCCATAGCAATGCTCTCCCATAGTCTATCATCAACATCTCTTCTCAAGGTTGGCCAATAAAAGAAAGCCTCAATTGCCTTTACGTGGCGTCAATACCTCTATGACTTGCATACGGTGGAGCATGACTTTCAATCATAACCTTGAGCCGTAACTGCCTGGTAACACAGTCTACCATGCGTCGACAAAAAGTCATCCCTGAGATAATGATCATGCCACTTACCCTCAAACATCTGATCATAGACCCTTCCAAAATCCTCATCCATGGCATACTGCTCTTTCATCTCATCAAGCTCATGATCATAAGCAAGTTAAACTGCTGAGACCTGTGGCTTGCGTGACAAAGCATCTGCCACAACATTCTTTTTGCCTTCCACATGTACAATCTGCAAGTGGAACATAGACAAAAAGTTGGCCCATCTCATATGCTTCTTAGAAAGTTTAGCTTGCGTGAGGAAATAACGCAAGGTCTGATGATGTGTCTGCACAGTGAAATCAACCCCAAGCAAATAGTGTTTCCATGTAGAAAGAGCATGAATTACAGCCAACATCTCTTGTTTATAAACCTGTAAATGCTTCTCGGCATTCTGCAATATACGACTCTCATAGGCTATCACATGCCCTTCCTACATGAGAACTGTCCCAATGCTGTTCCCACATGCATCACATTGTACAATGAAAGCCTTTCGGAGATCCGGTAATACCAATACGGGATCCGAAGTAAGCTTTTCTTTAAGCTTTTTAAAGGCTGCAATTTCCCGATCAGCCCATGGAAACCGAATTCCCTTCTTAGTTAAAGCATGAAGGAGCGAAGCAATCTCAGCAAAATATCGTATGTACCGCGCCTGTAATAGGAACACAATCCCAAAAAGCTGCGTACATCATGCACGGTCCTCAAATCTGGCCAATTGAGAATTGCTTCCACTTTCGAAGGATCCATACAGACTCCATCTTTAGACACGATATACCCCAAGAACTGTATCTCTTCCAAGAAGAACTCACTCTTATTGCCATTAATGATGACCAACCTGTGCTTCCGGAGTTCTTCAAACACAATGGCCAAATGCCTCCTATGCTCCTCCTCTGTGCGTGAATGCATAATCATATCATCAAAGAATGTGCACACAAACGCTCTATGAGGCCGGAAAATCCTGTCCATCATCTAGTCAAATGTGGCAAGGGCATTTGTCAAACCAAAGGGCATGACCAAGAACTCATATAGCCCAAAAGTGGTCCGAAATGTTGTCTTATGCACATCCTCGGATCTAAAGCGTATTTGATGATACCCGCTTTTCAAGTCTATCCGACTAAAGACTGTGGTGCCCTGTAAGCGGTCCAATATGTGATCGATCCTCGGAATAGGGAATCAATTCTTGATGGTGTTCTTGTTTAGCACCCTGTAATCTATACACATGCGCCAAGAACCATCTTTCTTTTGCACTAAGAGCACAGGTGAGCAAAAGGGTGATGAGCTAGGCTGAATCAACCCCTTTTTCAACAACTCTTGTACCTGGCTCATAATTTCCTCTTGTGGGCTGCACTAACACGGTACGGCGGTCTATTTGGTGGGGTACTCCCCGGAATAAGATCAATAGTATGATCTTCTGGCCTTTCCGGGAGGAAGTTCTCCTGGCAGTCACATAGGAAATTAGTCCTATCTTTATCTAACATAGACAAATTAGAATTAGACTCATCATCTTTTGCATCCTTTACAAAAACCAAGTATGCGGAAAGATGCTTTTTCATTACTGATGAAATGGCCGAAGCCGATACAATAGGAACAATATTCCCCTTTAAGCTTTACATCCAAAATATGCTCTTTCCCTCTATGAGTCAAAATAATCTTCCTGTTATATGTATCCACTACCGCATGTACTCTATGGCACCATGGCATACTCAACAAAACATCACACCCATCAAGTGGCATGATAAAGAACTCCTCACTGTCCACATAACCCTGCACATGAAGCCTCAGCTTCCCAATAATAGGGGTAACAGGTTCTGCATACCCAGGACAAGCCATACTAGCCTCGGCATTCTGATCCCTCACTTTGGCCCATGCCCTGCACAACTCAGTCTCTGCACCACCTGGCTGTTCCTCCCCAACAAGATCAGGAACTAACCTTGCAGAAGACTTTGCTTTCTTAGACTTGGTTGCTGACATTTTCAGCAATGGCTTTCCTCGAAACAACCATGAGCTCACCCCCTTAAGAAAGTGGATGATGGGTCCCGGCAACGGAACCTTGAAACCATCCCAAGCAAGGAGGACTCAACATAGTCAGTCTGCCTTGATGCAACATCCTTCCTGTGAGGATGACTCTGCAAACTCTGACCCAATACATCACCACTGTGCGCATTGTCTTTGGGAAGGGCCTGCTCTTGTGCCCCAGCATTCCCACTTGGAGGGCAGCTGTGTGAGAGATGTCCCGCCACTCCTGGCGAAAGGCTAACCAAGGCAGAGCAATAGGATGTGAGGAGTGTGTTTGCGCTGTCTCCTACAGTCCCTGGCCCTAGGGAAATCCCGCGCAAAGTGGCCCACTTGGCACTGGCCAAGTCTGCCGGACGTCTCTATACATTGCTTGGGCAGCAGAAGTGGGAAAACTTGGAATGGTGGGCACATGTAGGACCAGCCCAAAGGCTGCCCCAATGGCCTCCAATAATGGCCAATAAGCGTGAGGAAGACCTAGGAATCTGAGTGTGATAGGGTAACAGTTCCAGTCTTCTTTGATAGGGTGGAAGTAGCTAGTGTATGGTAGGAAGAAAATCTTCCTTGGGTCCAAGGGGAAGGGACTCCCATTGAGCACCTATGAGGTTTCCTTCTCGGCATCTACGTCTACTTGGAAGAGTCCTTTCCCAAACAGCTTCGCATCTTTAAAGCGGAGTGCGGAGTTGGAAGGCAATGCTGCTAGTACCGAGTCACGGGCCTGGATATGGGAGTGAGAGCAATGAGTGTCGTCTTGGAGTCTTTCTCAATCTTGATGAAGAGGATCTCACACTCGTCTTGTGAAAAATGGGTGGTTTGCCTGGACGAAGGGGGTCGATTAGCCATGATGATAATCTGAACGAAAGGCCGACTTGAAGCCTGTTAAAGAATATTCCGTACTTGAGCGTGGCGGAGGAAGGGCAGCGAAGAAAAGGAAGGCGGGCAGGGAGGACAGTATAGATGAATGGCGGGAAGTAGCAATGTTAGGCAGGAAATGTTATATTAACGTCTTCAAAAGGCCATAATGACCTATGAGACCAAAAGTTACATCATGGTGGATCTGATACAATGTCTGGATAAAAAAACCCAGAAAATGAAAAATAAAGATGATACTACTGGCACCTAGAAAATGAAACTAGAAATGGAAGGTAAACAGAAACCCTTATAGGGTGTGAATATAGTGAGGGGGGGGTACGCTATGGAGGTGAGTGGAATATAGTGAGGGGATACAATATCATGTGGGACGGAGGGGTACACTATGGAGGTGCCTCCATCTCATAATATGTGCCGCATCGGACGCTGGCGGATCTCCTCAATATCCTCTGTGGTCAGCACCCTCACTGGGTGTCTCACATGCCTCGCAAGAATAATCCGAATCCGCCGCTGCAACCTCCGTCTATGCTGGGATGCCCTCCTCCGTAGTTGTGGGCGTCTGGACCACCCAAGCTCAATTGCACGATCAATCAGTGTACCTCTGGTGTGGGCCGTATCCATGTCCTGCTGCTGCTGTGGTCCATCTGGCGCAGTGATGGCTGGACTAAAGAAGTCTGTAATGTGCCTCTGAGTCTGGCTCTGTGCGCCTAAGCAGGCTATCTCTATGTCTCCGCAGCTCAAGCAAGAACAATCCCAAACACCTCTGGTCTCAAGGAGAAGTGCGTAGAGAGGATGGGAGCGAAGTGAATGGTAGGCAAGGAGAAGGGTGCAGCAAGCTGGATGATGGGCAGTCAAAGAGGAGGGGGGGCGTAGTGAATGGCAGGGAGGAGGCAGGAATGAGAAGGCTCACAGGTGCGTAGGCATGGAAAGGGGTGTGTGACAGTACGGGGATGCTAGATCATTCCTTATTTTCCAACATTTGGGATTTGCAGGTTTGTGCGTTCTTCTTTGTTGTTTTAGCAGGTGCATCAAGGAAGAGAGCAAAGAACAAGCATAGAATGTGCCTGAGGATTTTGAGTCCTATTGTTCAATTCAAGGAGTTTTTTCATGTAGGGATGATTTTTGTGCGTTGCAGAATTTAAAAAGGCTAGCCTTTAAAAAGCTTATTAATGGATATATTGGGCGTATGCTCATCCAGAAGACATTGACAGTTATACATTGATTTGTCTCATAGGTCGAGTTCGGCCTCTAGTAGACGTTAATACAGCTTTCTTTCTTTCTTTCTTTCTCTCTCTTGGAAGGAGGCAAAGGACAATAGGCGGCTGCAGGAAGTGCACAGCCATGTGGGTTTCTCTCTTTTATGGAAAAAAGCACAGGGTGCTACTGTTGGAAAACAACCCTGGTTTTGGCACCGTGCTTGGATGGTGTATCTGTGGTTATAGGGAAGGACATGTGGTTTGGTACAGCCCTACTGCTATTTGGGAAAGGAGTTGAGGGATCCATGGTAGAGATGGAGAAGACCTTTGGAAAGCAGGGAGGTGTTGTACAGGTGTGCCTTCTCTATGGTATGTTGTGCTGTAATAACGAGAGTTCTCTTTTGGAAACAGATTAGTCTTTGCTGTGAGACAAGAGCGCTGGAAGTATCGGGATGTGTGCTTCTCATAGGGTGAGAGACTATGGGTAGTTGTGGCAGTCTTGATCGTGGAGGAAAGCTTCTGTATGCAGGACTCATGTGAGAGAGTCTTTCGATGTGAACAATGGCTGGATTTGTTTGTGGATGCCAAGTGGACAAGAAGCCATGGCAAGGTCTTTGCAGGCTTCATGAGTTCTACTGTGACGGCTGAGTTTTCCAGCCTTATTGTAATCAAAGTTCTCTTATAATCAATTAAAGAAATAGCGCAAGGGGCACCACTGCGTTTTGGGGCCAATCGATGTCCGTGTACTGTTTGCAGGAGCACTCTAGCTCCCCCTGTTTGTTTTCCTTTTCCACGTCCTCAAAGGTGTTGAAGTGTTTTGTGTGCGAGTGTTTGTTTCACACCGCCCGTCAAGTTTCTGAAGGCCAGTTTCAGGGGATCCGGTTTGGCTGCCCAAGACAATGATTTGCTGCTCTGGCTCATTTAGAGAGACTGTTCTCAGGCTCACTACCAGGAACCTAGAACCGAATGCTCACTATTTGACACTTTGGTTCGCCTGGTTGTGATGTACGGAGCATCTGGGCAGACTGAGTGGAGGACTGGAGGAGAGTGGAGAGACTGCAGGTTACAATGTTGTCCTGTAAGCCATCAATGCCACATGCCATAGTATTCATTAAGTTTGGATCAGCCCTCTCATCATAGTTGCCATGTTCCAGGCAGTCACATACGTACAGCATGTCTACACATTACATAGAGATTGCCCCCCAGGGTTAGCTTTAGACACCTCTAGGCAGTTGCCAGAGGAGGTTCATAGCAGCTGTTGTTTGGTATGGACGCACCACCAGTTTGTTCACATATGTACAGTGTGTCTACACATTACATAGAGATCGCGTCCCACAGTTGGCTTTGGAGTCCTCTAGGCAGTTTCCAGAGGAAGGTCATAGCAGTTGTTGGTATGGACACACCACCAGTTGGTTCGAGTCATCTAGGCAGTTGCCAGAGGAGGGTCATAGCAGTTGATGTTATGGACGCACCACCAGTTGGTTCCAGTCACATGGCTGTCAGATGGACCGCCTCCCTCCCTTTGAGGAAAGCTTGGACTTCCCCTTTCTTGATCTCTCACGGTAGCCCTAAACTACAGTAAATTACTATTTGAAGTTAAATAAATATATTAATTCAACTATCCAATTTGACTAAGGTCTAAATCTAATACACAAATTTAAAAATGCGTTCTCTTGCCCCAAGACTTCTCGCCTCTGCACACTCACCTTTCCTTGAGGCCAAGAAATTTTCCCCAAGGCCCGGCTTAGGTCTAGACAATTCTGAAATATTCCTAGTCATTCACATTTGCAGGAAATATCACTACATCAAGGTAGAAATTTATAATTGTGCCAAAAATGTGTTAAAAGTCACCTAAAATAATTACTAATTCTTATATGATTAGAGGGAACTTACACTTATTGTTTGTTCCTTTTACCCGTTCCGCTCTGTAACTTGTGCCATTCTTTCAAATTGAAAAGCACCGACATGTGCCCTAACCTAAAAGCACAAACTTCTATCCTAACCTGGAAATAGTAATTTTTTACAAGAATGTCGTTATAGATTTTGGCCAGCCAAAATTTCTGCTGTAGCTTGTAGGCTTAGTGTTCTCTTTTTTTTAAGGCTCTAATTTAAGGAATTAGCCCTATTCTTTGAAACTAGCTCAGATTTCTAAGATATGCTATACATGAAATATGGAAATATATGGTACATTGCATATTTCTACCATACACGTGTGCAGGTACCATACAATAAGTTTTGTACAACCTTGCGATAGAGAGGTAGCACATTTCAGCCATTTCCACCTTTACTTGTAGATTCTCGTCCCAGTTGAGCATCAGGGAAGGGAAAAGGGATGGCTATTGGGAGCAATGCAAGTGCTGGTGTCTTGTGTGCATAAAGTTGTGAATTTTCTAAGCTTAATTGCTGTCTGTAATGGTTCAGAACAACAAATTAGCTGCAAAAGATTGAGAGTCAAAGCCTCTCCCCAGAGAAGAGCAGGATCAACAAGCCATTCATGAGCACTTATGAACTGGTGAGAACACCCAATGAAGCTCCAGATGTGCCAAGGCTCCCTCATTTCACGACACTATTGTCACTAAGAAAGAGGACAAGACCTACCTCAATGTGCAAATGAGGCAGCGGAAGTAATAAGCTAAAGACCAAGCATAGCAGAGTGACGAGGGGTAGCCCTACGCACTTTCTAGCAAAAAGGTAGTCAGCATAAGCATTCAAGGTTCCAGTAACGACATGTATCTCATCCCTGCTTTTTAGTAGACACATATTTTCATGATTATAATGTTATGACATGAAATGATTCAAAAATCAGCACAAACAACCACACATCTTTGAACACCTCGATAAGAATGGTGGTAGCAAAAAGGTAGCAGCAGGGGAAGCCTCCACTCTAAGAGTAAAGAAACAAACCTTAGTTTGTCACTAGCTGCAAGATATCCATCCACGTAAACCCTCAAAACACCCCCACCCGATAGCGCCCTTCCAGTAGAATGAGTAATGCAAAGGTAACACCAACGCTTGGGCTGAAGATGAACTTTCAAAACAGCTGACTGCCTTTTCTGGCCGAGGCTCTGTCAGAAGCACAAACTTTCATAAAAATAAACACCTGTGAAATAGCCAAAGTACAATTATACATTGTTGAGGTGGGGTGGGAGGTAGTTGTGTGGGAGTTCCATACCTCCACCACCAATTTTTCCTGTCCAATCAAAGCACTGTACCCTTTTCCACTTTCTGTCAAAAAAGTAAAAAGCCCCATCAGGCTTTCCTCATCATTGGAGTTCTCCACAATAGGAAATGTCTCCACACGCATCCAACATGAAAAGGTGAAGCCCTTCATGTTCGGCCACCGCATAGAAGATGTTATCATAATTCCCTGTTCAGTCCACATCACTTAGATGGGTCCATCAGGCCACACAAAATCATAAGACATCTACAGTACAAGGACAGAAATCAATCCAGGAAGTTTATGGGATTCATACCGAGTCTTTACCACTCAACTCAAAGAAAACTGCTGGACCTTCTTCTGTCAACATCCCTTGAACCACATTCAACAAAATTTTCCTGTGTGTTGGCTTGGAAGCTTGATTGGCATTTCGTAAGAGAGAAAAGATTATGCGCATATCTTTCCCAGTGATACTATGCCGTCCTAGAGCCTCTATCAATATTGATAGCTTTGTAATCAGGTTGTCACTAACTTCAATGCCAAACCAATCCAAAAGCAAGCTCAGCAAACCAGCTTTAACACAAGTAGCTCTATTTGCAGTTGATTCCTCCAAGATACGATTAAACGCGAGCAACCCAAATAATTGTAAAGCCTCGCAGCACTGCCCTTGACACACACAGAAAGTGGGAGGAGGGATAAATAAAAGGGCATTCATAAATTGCCATTTAACGAATAAGAAGATCACTTGAAAATCAATAAATAAAAACATGATGGTATATTAAGCACACCTACACACGCATAGCAGCCAGTAAAAGATGCACATACCTGACGAAGAATGTTGAAAAATACGGCAATAATATCTTCATTCTGCATCAAATATCAAAAGTAAGCATGGCAGAAACAAGTCATTTAAAAATTATGATCACCGAGTCTCACGACTCTGTATGACTTACCTGTATAACCATGTTTCCAGGTATACTAAACTCGCCATCAACTAACATGTCTAAAAGAGCACTTAATAGTTCCTCTGTAGGAGACCCCTGATGACTATTTAAGAGCAATGTTTGCAACGTGGCATATCCTGTACCAACAAGGCTCCTAAAGGCATTCTGTACAAGACAAGGAGGGATAAGTTAATATAATCATAGCACTTACATATTGTTTTTCTTAACAAGTAATTTGTGTACTTAATGCATACTGTAAGTCTCAATCTTCAATATTAATAAGATTAATTGAGTTCCTTACAAAGAATAATCACTGTAATTATGTGTGTTCACCAACAATCCAACAGACCACAAGCATTAACACAGTACTACATCTGTCAAAGAGTCAGACAGAAGCAATTTAATTAAACACAATTGATACTCAAGCACATGGATTGAATAGACAAGCAGTAACATGAAAAGTTAAATCAAAAGCAACACAGCATTGGTTCCCAATCCCCTCCCCTCCCCCGCACAAAGTATTTGTTTTATCAATACGAGAACGAAAATTATGTACCTGATTTTACTGTTTACCTCCCCTAACTGCTGGTTGAACTGCCCAACCAGCAGTTGTGAGCCATTAATGGGGCTTTATTACCCATTCACCCTTTTTAAAAAGCGCCACCCGCAGTTGTGAGCCATTAATGGGGCTTTATTACCCATTCACCCTTTTTAAAAAGGGCCACCCGCAGTTGTGAGCCATTAATGGGCCTTTACTACCCTTTTTTGAAAGGCACACACACACACACTTGGCTTGGCTGCCCACTTTCATCGATGGCCAGAAACTTTTGGTGCCCCCAGACTGCCCATTGCCTGCCCAAACTGCCCATAATGGGGCTAGCCTTATCGTTCCCTGCTTTCAGCCTTTACACGCATTGCCTGCAATCCAATGGCATACATTATTGTTCCTACCTGCTTGTACTGGCTTTTGGTTTCTGGCCTGCTTGTTCTCATAGGCATGTTGCCTTTGGGCACCCAATAACCTATCCTTGGCGTGCACCTCACTGTTCTGAGCAAACCCCAACTCTCACAGTGGAGCTCCTGCCAAACATTCATCTTCCAAATATGCCCCACAAATTCCTTGAAACAATGCAAATGGCCAGGGAAGGCGTCGCAGGTTCTTATCGAGCCCCTCTCAAAGTGAAGTCTTCACCAAAGGTTCACAGGGTGAATAGTGGTCATTGGTGTGGCAGTGAAAATAGGAGCAGAAGTGCACAGACAGAAAGGACCACTCTCCTTTAGCCGTGTGCTCCAATTACTATAGCTTTCTCACATACCTCCAAGATCCCTCCTCTCAGTACCTCCCTTTCCACCACCTTCACTCCAACTGACCTCTCCACCTTCTTCACTCCCACTGACCTCTCCACCTTGGGCCTCACCAACCTTGCTTCTTTGGCCACCATGACTACCCCCAACACTAACCTGTGTTCCTCCCTCCTCCACAACTTTCCCTTTTCTGGACCCCGTCTCCACTTCCATATTTCCACCCCCAAACTCTCCATCATCACCAGCCCAGCACACCCATCCACCCTTGTTGTTCACTCTTCCACCCTCAACACAGGCCTGCCACTTGCCCAAATGAGCAGTCACATCAATAATCTCCTCACAGGTAACCTCTCCTCACCCTAAACATCTCGCATTCACTCCCTTTATGCATTCTTCCATCACTACATCCTTTTCCGTGAGCCACCTCAACTGCCCTCTCCAATCTGCCCCAGCAACCGAAGCCTTCTTCTGTCTCTGTACCATCCGCCCATACCCCTTTGCACATCTTCTCCATGACACCATCCGTACCAAGTGCAGGCGCTTCCGGGCTCAGTACACCCCCTAGACAGAGGATTGACACCAGTTCGGAGATTATTGCCAGTATTACAGCATGGCAGATCTGGAGAGCTAGATGCACGGAGACTATTGAGGGTGTCCAAATTTCTGGGTCTCACTGCATTAGTACTATATGGGGTGATATCATCCACTCTCTTATGGCTACCTGGACTCGCATTCAGGGGCCCTCTCGTTCTGCGCAGGCGAAGCGTGTGATATTTATGCAAGAATGGGACCATGGCATCTTCTTTTCCTCTAGTATCACAGGTCTTACATGGCATCATGATGCTCCTCAGTGGTTGAAATCACCTTACATATTGGGGTGATTCTATTCTTTTCTGGCTTATAGCTATGATTGTTGTATGTTTTTCTCATACTTAATAGAAGTCTCTTTCTGAAAAAAAAAAAAGTACATCAATTGGATATAAAATCAGCTTTTCTTAATAGGGAGCTTTTCTCAATGGGGATTTGCAGGAAGAAGTGTATGTAAATCAGCCCATTGGTTTTGTGTTGCATGGTCATGAAAACAAAGTATGCAAGCTTCGAAAAGCACTTTATGGTCTCAAACAAACTCCTCGAGCTTGTTATGAGAAGATCCATACTTATTGACCACGCAGGGATTTTGCAATAGCCCAACGGAGAGCACCCTCTATGTGAAAGAGGATCATGGTACTTTGATTATGCTCATTCTTTATGTGGATGACATGTTGCTAACTGGAAATGACATGGATAAAATTTCAATCGTAAGCCCATCTCTACTCCGATGGAGCCAAGGCTAAAATTGAGCATGTATGATGCTGGAGAGCCTTTTGATATGAGTGTTTACAGCCAAGCAGTGGACTGCCTCATATATTTATGCAACACACACCCAGATATTCAGTTTGGGGTTTTCCAGTGTTGCAAATTTATGCACAGCCCAGGTACAAAGCATTGGCAAGCAGTGAAGCGGATCTTCCGCTATCTTCAAGGCTCCCTGGATCCTGCGTTGGTATATCCCAGGGGGGGCAAGCTTGCAATTACATGCTTACAGTGATTCAGACTAGGCTGGTGACGATGATACACGGCAGTCCACCAGTGGGAATTGTTTCTTTTTGGGGAATTCATGCATATCATGGCTTAGCAAAAACAGCGCACTATTTCCACATCTCCTTGTGAGGCTGAGTACAGGGCAGCCTTTATAGCCACAGTAGATAGTGTATGGCTGAGGAGATTGATGACTAATCTTTGTGAGTGTCGGCAAACACCCACCACCATACTCACTAACAGTCAAAAAGCTATCGCTGTCACGACCCTGTGTTTTTCTCTGGACAGTATGCAAGTGGGCAAGCACGGGGACATGGTGGACAGTGTGAATGGCATCAGTTTGGAGTTGAAAAGGAAACCCATGTGTGGACAATCCCTAGTGTGAAGGGGACAAAGAGATTTTAATTAAAAAGGTTTTATAACCTTTGGTGGCCCAAAAGGCTATTTTGGGGAGGCTACTCTACTCTTGAAGGATGCGCCTATTTCTCTCTCTTGCTTTTTGGAAAAGGCTGCTGGTGGGCTGCCCTAGAACTCATGCAGGCGCTGCTGAATACCAGCCGCTGGTTTGCTTTTTAGAGAGAGAAGATAGTTGGCTGTTGTACTCCCGAACATACGCGCAAGCGGCCAAGGGCTGGTTGCTCTAGACACACAGGCGGCCAGGGGGGCTGGTTTCTCTGGACACATACGCAGCACAATGCTGAATTGTGCGCCTACTCTGGCTGGCTAGGAATCGGACAGCATAAACATGTGCGTTTTCTCTCTTAGAAAAGGGGGCTGGACAACAGGTTGGAAGGAGACACGGCTGTAGGCGGCTGCAGGAAGTGCACAGCTGTGTGGGTTTCTCTCTTTCGTCTACATACTTGTGGGGCATCAACTTGGTGTTTGGTTTCAGCTTCTCTTTGCTTTGGTTCACGACTGTTTTGGAAAGGGTTTATGGACTGTTTCGTGGCAGTGCATGTGGCTACAAACATGAGCAATTCCAAGACTGTTTTGAGATCAGTTCAAGGACTGTTTATGGGCTGTTTTTGGTTGGCTGCAAATTCAGCTATGTGCTTGGGTTATTGGCTGCAAGTACAGGTCACTTGAATGTGTTTCTTGGCATGGTAGTGATGCAAGCTCGCATGGCTGCATGCTCATGGGACATTGTTTTCTTCCTGCTAGAAAGGAACAGAGGGACCTACAGTTATGGGCATCTCTATTTTTCCAGATGTTTCATGAGGGAACAGGTAACTAGATGTATGCTGTTGTTGGCACTGTTGTTGAATGGTGTTGTGAATGGTTCTGTATGAAAACAGGACAAGTTTCAAAGGGAAACAAGCCTAAGGGTTTCATGTGGAAACAGGTCGTAGGTTTCTCGAGGAAACATGTATTTGGGTTTCTCCAGGAGATAGGTCACATGCAGGTAGAAGGTACAAGAATGGACACATGTTTGATACAGCCTTGCTACTGATTGGGCAGGGGACAGGGAATCCATGACAGAGATGGATAGTACCCTGGGTTGGTATAGGTGTGTCGACTGTATGGTATACTGTGCTGTGATGCGAGTTCTCTTTTG
The DNA here is from genome assembly GCF_041138505.1 of Cibotium barometz. Lineage (NCBI taxonomy): Eukaryota > Viridiplantae > Streptophyta > Polypodiopsida > Cyatheales > Cibotiaceae > Cibotium > Cibotium barometz. The sequence continues at coordinate 27,328,477 of NC_141085.1, forward strand.
AGAGACAGTTTGGGAGTTTGTGTTGTGATGCAGAAGCACTGGATGTGTTAGGGTGTGATGCTGTTCATAGGGTGAGAGGCTATGGATGGTTGTGGCAGCCCTGATCATGGGAAAAAGCTTCTGTATGCCGGACTCAATGTGTGAGTCTTTTGATGTGAACAATGGCTGGACTTGTTTGTGGATGCCAAGTGGATATGAAGCCATGATGCACCAAGATGATTGGGCTTTCTAAAACACCAAGGCCAATGCCCAACCCTACCCATTTGTAAAACCATAAAGGGAAAATGGTGTAACCCTATGTAAAAATCCATATAAATCTAGTAAAGATTAAATCTAGTAAAGATGGTAAGTCACCACAATAGAGGTCAATCCACGTATGCTATAATAGGTGCATATATGCTTAACATAATCATGGAAGTTTGATTGTTATTTAGAAAGTTTAAGAGCTAAAGATAATCTTAGGTGGCTATTACTTGAAGGCGGAGTTTGTGGGGAAATGCCAAGCAATACCAGCGTCCAAGAGTCAGGCAAAAAGGAGTTACTTGGAATCTCCACCAAATGCAAGTGGCCACAAGCCCACATGGAGCCAAGGCCAAAAGTCAAACCTAGATCCACAAATCTAGGGATACCTTTTTGCACCTAATCACATCTCGTAAAAATGCTTAGCATGGGATAATCGTTGTACTCCTTAGCCTATTTAAAAGGCATTAAATTAATGAATAATGAGCGAGCCATTTGTGCATTTTCATTATGCTAGAGTAATTGTCATGTGCACAGTGTGTATCTACCGTGTGCTACACGCACGCAAGACTAGTTTCGAGGCTTGGGGAAGCTTGGAGCTAGGCAGGCTGATTGACGAGCTGAGTTAGGGATATACTAACGGGCGGGCACCCAAGTATGGACGGGCGGGCGCCCAAGTGTGGACGCCCGATAACCGGCGATGACCGGCCAAGAGCCTATAAAAGGGTGGCCAAGGTTAGTTATTGGGATATAGAGAGTCTCGCAAGTTTGTGAGAGCTCTATGGTCTTGGAGCCTGGATCTAGTGCAGACGTGCACCTGCTTTACGCAGCCAAGGCCGGCAGCAATCTCGAGGCCCGCGAGGGTAGCTTCGTGGCGGTATGGGACGTCGCGACGAGGAGATTGGTCAGTACGTCAACCTAGTTAGCTCAGCTCGTGGCTCGGAGGGGACAGCCAAGTCTGTGGGCTTGCCCACGGCTGTCATGGTTGGGAGGTGAGTCAGGCTTGCAGCCCCTTGTTTGTTTGTTCGTTTGTTTGCAGGATTCGAGTCTCGTACCAAGAACAATCACGAGGAGATCCGTGGAGATTTGACAGTGGTATCAGAGCATACCTTGTGAACGAGAAAGGTATGTGTTAAAAAGCTTGCTGTTTTTTCTGTGCATACTGCTGTTTTCAGATTCAGTATGTGTTTTTCTTCATCAAAGAAACCCATGTTGATGGGAGGTGGTAGTCCACATAGGGTCGTTTGCTTGGGACACAAGATCACTCGAGATGGATTGAGCATTGACTATGACCGAGTTCAAAAGGTTCTGGATTGGCCTATATCACGAACAGTGAAACAACTTCGTTCTTTTCTCGGTTTTGTTGTTTTTCTTCAGCTCACACTACCGATGAAGGTCGTGGACGTAAGTCAAATCAGCCTATCACTTGGAATAACGATTTGGATATGGCCTTCAGACTTTTGAAAGATAAAGTCAAGGAAGCACCTATCTTGGCATTACGCGATCCTAGTCGGCCTTATGTTCTTGAAACTGATGCCAGTGACTATGCTATCGGGGCTGCTCTATTTCAAGATGGTAGACCGGTTGCTTTTGAAAGTAAAAAGCTAGACAACACTCAATCTCGTTGGCCAACCCTTGAGAAGGAGCTTTATGCTGTGATCCATGCTCTCAAGGTTTGGAGACATTATTTATATGGCTCCAAGTTTCTGGTATTGACTGATCATCAGTCAATCAAGTATGTGTGTCATGCGGATGATTTGAGAGGAAGGAAAGCTCGTTGGGCGGAGTTAATGCAAGATTTTGATTTTGAGATCCGTTATCGGAAAGGGTCCATGAATAATGTTGCAGATGCGCTTAGTCGAATTAGAGAGGTGAATTCTTTGTCATTCATCGAGATTTCTACTGACTTATTTCAGTCATTGAGAGGGCTTTGCAAGACTGATAGGTATTTTGGTCCATTTTGGTAGAAGATCCGGGACGGGAGCTCATTGATTGACCAAGACTCAATGACTAAGCAGTCTACCATTCAGGCTGCAGGAGGCCAGTGGATGATTCGGAATGGTTTACTATTCCGTAATGACAAAATTTGTGTACCACAGATCCCAGACATTAGGTCCAAGATTCTTAAGGAGTGTCACGACGCCCCGTCTGCTGGACACCTTGGGGTACACAGGACACTATCGTTAGTGAAACACACTTTTTATTGGCCAAAGACGAAAGGGTATGTAGAAGATTATGTTCTCAAGTGTCAAATTTGTCAGGCAAATAAAGCTGAACGCTTTAGACAAGCTGGGTTGCTGCATCCTTTGCAAATCCCAGGTAATAAATGGGAAAGTGTTTCCATGGACTTTATTACCGGATTGCCAAGAACACATCAAGGACACGATTCTATTTGGGTTGTGGTAGATCGCTTGACAAAAATGGCTAGACTTTTACTGACCCGGAAGACTATTACAGCTACGCAATTAGCACGGCAGTTTATCAAGCAATTGTTTAGACTGTACGGGTTACTGCAGGACATAGTCAGTGATAGGGACTCTAAGTTTACGAGTGATTTTTGGAAACTTGTTTTTGAGAAGTTGGAAAAAACTTTGAATTTGAGTTCCTCAGATCATCCTCAATCTGATGGCCAGACTGAAAGAGTGAATCAGATTTTGGAGGATATGCTTCGAGCATATGTATCCAAAAGACAGAGTTCATGCGAGAATTATCTTCCTATGTTAGAATTTGCATATAATAGTACTAAGCATACGAGTACAGGTTTTAGTCCTTTCATGCTTATGTATGGTTTTCAACCTAGATCACCTGTTACAGTAGGATTCTCAGGACTTCAGCATGATGCAGCACGTAATTTTTTGCAAGATATGCAAGAAATGTTACAAGTTGCGAAGGAATCTATTAGAAGTGCCCAAGACCGAGACAGATTTTATTCTAATAGACATCGTTCACCCAGAGAGTTCTCTGAAGGAACGATGGTGTATTTGCGAGTTCCAAAAGATTCCGAGACTTTACGGACAAGTCGATCTCCGAAATTATCCCCTAGATACTGTGGATCATTTCGTGTTATACGACGGATTGGTTCAGTGGCATATGAATTGGATTTGCCTTCTCATGTGAGAGTTCATCCTGTATTTCATGTCAGTAGACTTAAGGAAGTACTGGGTGGAACAGATCAATTAGTTACTCCTCAAGAAATTATAGATATCGAGGACATGACATTTGTTCCGCACGAACCTGAAGAGATTCTTGGATTTCGTGAAAGAAGATTGCGTAATACGCTTATCACGGAGTACAAGATCAAGTGGAAGGATCGTATTGAGGAGGACGCTACATGGGAGACATTGACTACTCTTCAGAGAGATTACCCTGGCTTTTTAGTGAGCTCAGGAGTGAGCTCTTAGAGGAAGGGGAGTATGTCATGTGCACAGTGTGTATCTATCGTGTGCTACACGCACGCAAGACTAGTTTCGAGGCTTGGGGAAGCTTGGAGCTAGGCATGCTGATTGACGAGCTGAGTTAGGGATTTACTAACGGGCGGGCACCCAAGTATGGACGGACGGGCACCCAAGTATGGACGGCCGGGGGCCCAAGTGTGGACGCCCGATGACCGGCCAAGAGCCTATAAAAGGGTGGCCAAGGTTAGTTATTGGGATATAGAGAGTCTCACGAGTTTGTGAGAGCTCTATGGTCTTGGAGCCTGGATCTAGTGCAGACGATATAAATGAGCAACCTTGGGACTACCAAGGTTCTTGATCTTCATTGTCTCTGTAACTCTGTGTCTCTCTCCTCTACCATCTTGCCAATTGCGTGTTGTCACTGTCTCTTAGGTGCACATCGAGCGTAGTGTCAAATGAGCAGCAGCCTAAGATGGTTGATGCAACCGAAGTCATCGAACCTGAGAAAATTCTCCTCCAATTCCACTTGCACACATAGACAATTCTACACAAAGTTCAAGGACCCAAGCACTCATAAAGCCGTATGACTTGATGAAAAATTCTTCTAGTAGTACCCGCAGATATTGTCAGACTACTTGGAAGCCATGAACTTGCCACCAAGCTAAGCAGGAGGGAATGTCACATGCACCCTGCACTATGGTGCTACGTGACGCACTCGTATGTCGTGGCCCCATTGTAAGCCCCAATCTGGGACATGTCAAGCATGAGCTACGTAGGTCATTCTCCCAGCCTTAGGTGTCAGAGTCAGTCCCTTAACCCACTTGGATAACACGCATGTAGAAGTCATATGAGGCTAGGCATCTCTAAGTCAGGCCATAGATGCATATAAAAGCATGTCAAGGGCATCTAGGGCTTTGGCCACCCAATTGGCTTTGCCTTATGCTCTTTGTACATGGATCAAACCTAGCATGTCAGCTTTAGCATTTTAGCTTTGTCATTTTCTTTCATTTTTTTACTCATTGATGATGTATTCCATGGACATGTTGTAATCCTTTTGGTCTCATAGGTCATTTTGGCCTTTTGTAGACGTTAATATAACTTTCTTTCTTTCTTTCTTTCTTAGGCCATATCTACCCTCTATGGACTTTGATTATCATCACTGTCATCTCCCTTTCCAGGCGGGGATAGGGGCTGGCCGCTGTACCGATTGTGACAGAGGCTATTTTCCAGGCAGTGACATACTAGCACAGATTATGGGAGCTCCCACTACACAAATACCCCAGGCTCGCCCTAGAGTCCTCCAGACAACTGGCACTAGACGGAGACACGCAGTGTTGGTATGCCTAGGTGAGCACTTGGTTTGGCAGGCTGCTGTAGACCATGCGCATCAGCACCCTGTAATAGTCCATGCGTAGCAGCGCCTAGCAGAACAGCAGCACCCGGCGCAGCACATGTGCACAGCACATGCGCAACAGCAGCCGCCTGTAGCTCTTGCGCAGCTACCCTGCCTGAAGCCTATCCGCATAGCAGCCCTGCTCTTCCACACGGCGACCTACTCAAAGAAAAAGATGCGCCTGCCGTCACACCATGCACCACGCCATAATGATCCACACGACGACCTCTCAAGGGGATGCGCCCCTGCTCCATGCGCCACCCTCAACTTTTATAAAGAGGCGATCGCTTTTCATCAAAAACACCAAAAGCAACAGCAACACACATGCTTATAATATATATTAATATTTTAAGCCATCAAAGGTTTAAAAACCTTATAATCTAAAAAATCTTTTTTGTCCCCTTTCACACTTGGGCTAGCCACCATATATGGGTTTCCTTTTCATGTCCAAACTGATGCCTTTCACATTGTCCATCCCGTGCCCGTGCCCGTGCCCGTGCCCGTGCCCGTGCCCGTGCCCACCTGTTGTTGTCCAGAGGGAACAACACAGGGTGGTAACAAGAAGTATTCGTATTGAGGATCTTGTCACACAAATGCTCACACCGTCTTCTGTATCCTGAGTTTCGTGAGTTTAGCAATCCACTTTAAGACTTCAGACTTTAAGAGATTTGAGAGAGAGGGAGAGAGAGAGAGAGAGAGAGAGAGAGAGAGAGAGAGAGACTGTACACCGTATCGGGTCCCGATTTACCCAGTGAAGGGCCCCCTATCCCGTTACCGGAATAGTATTTACTTTATTACTTTGAAGAGACTGACGGTGGACTGACAATAAGCCAAACGCAAGATCTCTGAGGACCAAGAGTCGGGCTCAACTGTACACAGTTGTAGAAGCACCAATGATGTCCAATCTCAAGCCTATGCACTCTTCCCAATGGAATGAGGGAAGGCTGCAAATCTGTGGCTGAGAAAGGGGCTGTTTGGGACTGTTCTAGGCTATGTATGAATGCTATGCTGTAAATGAATATGAATGCTGAGTTTTACCTTCACCAATTGGCTGTAGCAAAATGATGAAAAGATGAATCCTGAAAACTGTATGTATGCAGAAAACGCAAGGTTTACTGATGGCTAAATGCTGAAAACTGTTGCGTTTTGATGATGGATGCTGAAAGCACATATGTTGATGCTTCTAGTGGCTGAAGGATGAAACGCTGGCTGAAAACGTTGAGGGCTGAAGTGCTCTAGGTGCTGAATCTTCAATCGTTGATGCTCCTTAGGCTGAAGGCTCCAACGCTTGAGACTTGATTGCAGAATTATGATATGATATGAATGAATGAGCAAAGTATGCCTATTTATACTACACTGAGGCTGGTCGGTTGGCACTAGATGCTGGCCAACTGAATATTAAATGCTACACGACTTGTAGAGGATGGATAAGTAGTGTTAAATGCTAGAAATTATGAAGAAAATGCCAGATAAATCCTAATAAATATTCTAAGGCTACCAGATGCTATTTCAAGGCTTCTGCAATGAACTATATGCAATGGATGAATGATATGCAATATGCAGAGTGCTTTCTAATGCAAACCCTAAGGTTTCTACTGACTCTACATGCATGAATGCGTCTCTTCAAATGGGTTAAGGGACTTGGACGACTAGTTATAAATTTCTGTCTGGCCGTTTGTTTGTAGATGGAATGCACTAGACAATTGTAACTTAGTTCCAAAGTTTTTTTTTTTTTTTGGGAAAAACGATCCTTCTATTAGTTATTGAGAAAACGCCATAAGGCTACAAAGCTCACCTCACAAGGAGGGATAAAAAAACACACAGTGAACACCTGAGCTCCACCCCCGTGGCTGGCCGCTCTCTGGGGGGGGCTCCTAGTAGTACATGTGGGAGGTGAGGAGCCAAACTGGAGGCCTTTAGTGCCAAGTGACATCCTCGCCCCTCGCGATGAGGAAAGGGCCAGGCTGCCAAGTGCGGAGGAAAGCCTTGCGGCGACCTCTCATGCGATCCGAGTCGCCCTGAAGTTTCCCCCAGTGTCCTCTCAAGGTGTGAATGATGTCCACCCAGAGGGCCTGTATGACCTCCGCCGGTGGAGTCGCCTGGCAGTCAATGGCCTCCCTGCATCGGGCTCTCCATATGTGCCAAGCCATCATGCTGCTGATCATCTCCCATCTGTGCCCGTCCGCCTCTTGGGAGACTGCCGAAGAGAAGTCTGGCGTCGGAACCACCGCCATCGCCTTGTCAGAGACCGGGATGGTCGCACTGCAAGGGACGTCCTCATATCCAAGGGCCGGGCCGCTGTCCGTGGCCCAAGCCACCGCACCCCACGTCACCATCATCTCACCTGGCGAGGCTGCAAAAACCATCCTGAGAGCGCGCTGCCAGACCTACTGTGCCTGTGGGCAATCCCATAAGCAATGCCGCTGCGACTCCTGTGCATGGCCGCACCGAGGGCAGGATGCTGGGTGTCTGCCAAAAGCTAGCCAGGCCCCCACAGCCAGTCCTCTATGCGCTGTAAGCCAGAGAAAAAGCGTCACCTTCCGGGGCCGGAAGCTGGCCCAAAGGCGCTGCCAGAAGTCCCTAAGAAAGGCAGGGGAGAGCCCCTGTCGCCGCCAGTGCTCGGCCGCCGCCGGGGTGCCCGCTATCCTGTGCCTCTGAATCCGCCGCCCCAGCCTCGTTGTGTACTGAAAAAAGGGGATGCCTGGGCTGGTAGGGGCCGAGTAGGGATCTCGCCAAAACCACTCACCTGGATCCCACTGAAGGCGAATAAGAGGCCTGCTGTCCCAAGCCCATAATCTCCAAGAACAGTCCTCCCCTATCGAGGCCGGTGAGGGGTCTACATGCCACTGTCTCTGATGAAAGCCGACCACCCGCACCCTCTGAAAAATACAACCCTGGAGCTCATCCAAATCTAGTCGTGTCCTCTGAAGCTGGCCACCCTCGCCCACCTCGAAAGTGAGTGGGGCGACTCTCTCTGTTGTGCCGCAGACCGCTAGAAGGATCTCATGCCGAGTAAAGACGCCCATCCACTGTGGAGGTGGAGGGTCCTGTACTGGGGTCCGCCACTCCCGGGGGATGGCCGCCTCAATGTCCTGTCTCATCAACTCTCTGCCCCTCATCCCGTTGAGTCTCCTCTCCTGAGCCTCTAGAGGCAGCTGCTGAAAACATATCCAGTCGTCTAGGGACTGGGCTGGGCCGGAGCTCAACGGGCCCCACGACACGTGAGACCGCGATCCAACCATATGACCACTGGGAAGTCGGATCAAGGGGTTCCAGATCAATGGCTGCCTCAGGCGCTCCTCATCGGTGCCCGGGGGAGTCTGGAAAAGTGACAGCCTCAGATGCGCCCAGGCCCTCAGAAGGCTAGCTGCAAAACGCTCCTCGAAGCCAAGGCCCACTCTTCTGGATCGCTGCTCTATAAAGATCCACCTGATGCTGGGGGTCCAGGGGCCGCTAAGAGAAGGAGTGCGGCTGAGAATCCTGGAAACAAGAAACTCCTTCCACGGCTCAGCGCCTGGTAGGAGGCCACGAACCACCAACTTGCCAAGCAAAGCTCGGCTTTGGCAAATAGGATCAACAATGCCCAGGCCGCCTCTCTCCCTCGGCTGAGTGATCACAGCCCATGCCACCTTGCCCCTGGCGGGCCGCCCGTCGCCACCGGACCAAAGAAAGTTCCTGATAAGCCTCTGCACCTAGCCAATGCACGCCCGAGAGAAGGCCCAGCAAGAAGTGATGTACCACATGGTAGCAAGCAGAACCTGGTTGGCCACAACCACTCGGCCAGCCAGAGATAAACGAGCGGTACTCCAATACAGAAGCTTCTTCCGAATGCTCAGAAGAAGGGGGGCTATCTGCTGCTCCGGAGATATGTCAATGCCCACATAGCATCCCAAATAGCACACTGTAGTGCCGGGGGGCAGCCATTGAAAACCATCAACTGGCCTCCAAGTCGGGGGGGGGGCATAGAACTGACCCACAACCCACACGACTTGTGCCAGTTGATCAAAGCGCCCGAAGCTCTGCAAAACCTGTCCATGGCTGAGGCGAAAAGCGGCGGAGGTTCTCCTCTCCTCCCTGAAGATAGACAGCAGTGTCATCCGCAAACTCCGAGTCTAGGAGCTCCTCCGAGGTGCGGATGGGGAGCTGGAGGCCCCGCAAACCTGTATCCTGTGCCGTCAAAAAAGTGCTCATGGCCTCCGCCACAAAAAGAAAAAGAAAGGGCGCCAAGGGGCACCCGTACCGCACCGAGCAGCGCGAGAGCTGGAACCTCTCTCCGCGTACGCCCTGTATCAGCACCTGGCTATGAGCCGATGTGTAGAGTGCAGAGACCCCACAGATCCACTGAGGGGGGAAGCCCATCCTCTCCATAGTGCCTTCCAAGAAGGCCCAGTCCACCCGATCATATGCCTTCTCGAAGTCGAGAAGGAGCACTGCCAAATCCTCCTGCCGAAATCTAGCCAAAGCCGTAGCCTCCCAGAAAGAGAAGATGTTATCCAGGATGCTCCTATCCTGGATGAAGCCTGTCTGCGTGGAGTGGATGATGTCCGGAAGGTGAGGCTGAAGCCGCCTGCTGATCGCCTTAGCTAGGACCTTGTAGGCCGTGCCTAGCAAGGTGATCGGTCTCCACTGTCTAATCTCCAGTCTGTCTCCTCCCTCTTTGGGGATCAAGTGAATCAACCCCTCTGCCATGCTGTCCGGCATGTCTCCCGACTCCATAATCTTCTGGAATGCCAATCTGAAACCCCTATGTAAGAGACCCCAGTACCTCTGGAAGAAAGCCACTGAGAGACCATCCTCTCCTGGGCATTTGCCCCGAGGAAGTGCCTGAAGAGCCTCCTCCAGTTCCGTATCCGAGAAGGGGGAGAGAAGGGAGTGCTACAAATGGGCCGGCACAACCGGTCTCGTGAAGCTCCAGACTGCCTCCCGAGCCTCTCTCACCCTGTCATCTACTGGCTCAGCAGAGAGCAGATCCCTGTAAAAATCTGTGGCTATCGCCGGAACCCTGGGGGGATCCAACACAACCTGGCCATCAGCCTGCCGAAGACGCCTGAGACCCTCTCGTCTGAAGCGAGGCCCTGTCGCCTCCAAGAAATCTCGAGTCACTCTGTCTCCAGCCTGTGTCCAAAAAGAAGCCCGAGCATGGAATCGGAACTCCACCCTCCTCTCCTCGATGGATCTGATCTCTGTGCGAGCTAACTCCATCTGCTCTGAGATCCAAGGGCTCGTAGGATCCCTCTCCTGGAGTCTCTGAAGGGACGCTAGACTCCTCCGCAAGCTCCTCTCCTGCTCTTTGAAGGCCTCCAGACGGTCCAGGGCAGCCTGTCTGAGCATCCTACTGATCTCCTGCAAGCCCCTGGCAAGATCGCTGGCTGCCGATCCTCTCCTAAACTGCAGCTCTTGCCAGACCTGCTCAACTCTGATCGCAATCTCGGGCTCCTCTATGAGACAATCTGGAATCCGGACGCTCTGACCTCGCTCTCCTCTCGTAGGGTCCTCGATCTGGAGAAGCACTGGAAAGTGGTCTGAAAACGAGGAGCCTGCAAGTATGCCCACAGTGCCACCTCTATCACAAGCCTACTCATCAATGTAAAACCTGTCGATGCGGGAAAGGTTAACTCCTGTGGCCCGTCTATCCAAGCGCGAGAAAGATAAACTCCCCTGCAACCTGCCAAACTCCGAGAGAGTCCACGGATCCTGGCCTCTCACCTGCAACACTAGTTCCTCCCAGGCAGCGAGCTCCGGCCCATGAATGGTCTCCTGGCTGCCCCCCATCCTGTCCTCTGCATCCTCCAGCATGTTGCAATCCCCCCCTAGGCACCAATGGTCTGCCATGGGGAGGGACTGCCTAATGGTGCTCCAGAACTCGGCTCTCCCGGTCGCCCCATTAGGAGCGTAGAAGTTGAGGAAGCCAATGCGGTCTTCCCCAACCCGAAGGATGATCCACTGCGCTCGACCCTGGACCAGAGTGCCAGAATCCACAACCTCGGATAGAAGCTGCTCGCTAACTGAGATGCATACTCCACCCTGGTTCCCCTGGGAGCCATATGCCGGTGACCAAAAAGTGTGACTCCTGCCTAGCAAGATCTTCCCGCAGGTGTGGGTACGCCCGACAGAAAGGTGGTGTTCCTGGATGAAAAGGATATCTATGGGTCCTCCAACGAGAGCCCTCTGGATCTCCTGGCGAAGTCTGCCCCGACCAATGTAGCAGCGATGTCCACCGAGACCCTGGATGTTCCATGAGAGGATCCTCATGGATGAGCTATGGCAAGTGAAGCAGCTGCCACTAGCTCACCCCTGTCAGCCGGCCCGGATGATCTGCCCTCCACTCTGTAAGTCTTGGGCGCCGGCTTGGAGGGAGAATAGTCACTGTCTGTCCGGGTGCGGAGTCTCTCCAAAAAAAGGGTGACCTGTCTCTGTGTCCAGCCCCACTCCGCCTTCGCCCTGTCCAGGGCATAGGCGTGAGACCAATCCTCTGCATATATGTATCTAAAGGTAGGCTGCACCCTCGGGGCGGCATGGAGGATAATCAGTAGCACCGCCTCAACTGAGGAGTGGACCGGATCCGCCCGCCAATCTCCTATACCAAACAAGCTCATGCGGGCTGAGTGTAATCGGGTCTGCAATAGGTCCGTGAGCCCCAAGTCACTGAAGTGGTGAGAAAACTCCAGTATCTGATCACGCAAAACTTCCTCTATAGAGTTGCAATCCCATGCTGTGTCTGGGGCAACACTGAGAGGAAAGGAGAAGGCCACCATGCTGCTCACCACTGAAGGAGAACGAGAGGGATGGCACACCACGCAAACTCGCAAGGGCGCGACCAGTGTCTCGAACGGGCCAGCATCCAGCTGGAGGCACCTGAAAAAACCGTAATCCACTGGGAGCCCCATCACTTGCGGGGGCCCCCCAGGGGAGGCTGGAGAGAACTCTGTGGCGGGCGAAGCTAGGATCGCCATCTCCACCGGCCCGGAGTGGCGGTGGAACAGCCGCTGGACTGAACTCTTGCCTACCCAGCTGTGCTGCCCGGGGGCAGTGGGTGGTCTGGCGAAGTATCCTGGAGAGGCCGAGGGAGGGATGGGGGCTCGCGGAGAGGAGGGGGGAGAGCGAGGAGAGGATGGAGAGGCATCTGCCAGAGGACAGGTGTCAGGGGGGGCCACCGGGGGAGGCGGGAGGGGGCGGGCTGGGGGGGGAGAGGGGGGGTGGAAGGAGTGCTCTCCGGGTGAGGGGAAGAGGAGCCGGGGGTCGCAGAGTGCGGCCCGGGATCCTCAGGAATCTGCTCCATGCAGGGGGCGGGGCCCCCCGCAGGGGGAGGCGAGAGCGGGGTCTCCACGTGGGGGGCTCCACCGGCGGCCTCAACGGGCACTGAGTCTGAATCCTCGTCCATCGGGGTGGGGCCTGCTGGCCGCCTATCCCTGACTGGAGCACAAGTGCGGGTAGGTGCCTGGACGCCAGCCGGAGTAGCCTGTCCGCCAGCCTGTGCTGCCTGTTGGCGTCTGTGATGGTCGCTGCGGGCCGGGCGTTTCCGCCAGCGAACCTCCTGCCATCCGCCAGCCTCCTGGGTCTGCGCGGCCTCCTCCGCCGGGGCCTGCTCGTCAAATGATGGCGCCTGCTGAGACGAGCCAGGGATGTGCGGTCTCTGAGGTGGATGGCCATCCCTCGGGTCTCCTGCTGGGGGTCCAGAGGCGGCAGAGCGTGAAGGATGAGCCCCCTTGCGGGGACAGGCGCGTGCGAGATGGCCCATCTCCCGACAGGTGTAGCACTGGCCGGGGAGGCCCGAATACTCCACGCGCTGTATCAGATGTCCTCCAGAAAGACAAGGGAGGAGGATCGTCTTCGGGAGGGACTCCGGTGACGGAACCACAACACGAATGGCCAGGAGTCCTGCTGCCCGAGCTATCGCTGAAGCCGCTGTCTGAGGCGTCTCCACCACCTTCCCGAACACCTTGCCAATGGATGACAAGAGGGGCAAGTACTCCCTACGAAGTCCAGGAAAGCAGATAGTGATAGGAAAACTTGTCGCGCCTGCTAGCGGGTCAGAAGCGGGGTCGAAACCGTGCGTCCATCGCGCCAGGAACGCCCGGGATGAGCGGAGGGCAACGGGGCTCCGAGCCAGCACCATCTGAGCTGCCTGGGGGACTCGAAATCCACCTGGTAGTAGCCACGTCCCAAAAAATCGACGCTGACGATCTTGGCAGGCACGCCAACGAGGCTGCCTTGCACAAGGTCGCGAAGCTCTCTCTGCATCGGACGGCTACCCACTATCTTGCAGACCAAGGAGGAGGCCTCAAGAGCGGATACTGTGGAAACAAACAGCTAATGATCTGCAGCTGTGAACTCCAGACGGAGACCGGAATCGGCAAGGGTAGTCGGAGCGGCTTCCATGTAGTCCTCCAGAGGGAAAAGGCCAGAAACTGGGGTCACCAACGGGAGGGACACAGCCCTACGAGGAAACGGAGAGGCGGAAGGTTAGAGGATAGCGGGGGCGCGGGGGGGGGGGGGGGGGAGGGGGGAGCTGAGGCGGGGGATAGCGGTGGGGGGAGGGGCGAGACGGAAGGGGAGGAGAGGGAGAAGGCGGGGGGGGGGGGGGGGAAGAGGCGCGCAGCGGAGGAGAAGGCGGGGGGGAGGGAGAGGCAGCGGGGGAGAGAAGCGAGGCGGAAGAGAAGGCGTGGGGGGTAGAGATGGCGGGGGAAGAGATGGCGGGGGAAGGAAGAGATGGCGGGGAAAGGAAGAGAAGGCGTGGGGGGAAGAGATGGCGGGGGAAGGAAGCGAGGAAGGAAGCGGGGGGGGGGAGAAATGGCAGGGGAGGAAACGAGGAAGGAGGCGGAGGAGGAGAAGGCGGGGGAGGATGCGAGGAAGGAGGCGGGGGAGCGAAGGCGGGGGAGGATTCGAGGCAGAAGGCGGGGGAGAGATGGCGAGGAAGGGTGCGAGGAAGGAGGCGGGGGAGAGGACGGAGAAGAAGGCGGGGGGAACCTTCTTTGTATGTGGAACCTTAACTTTTTGACAAATCTTGCAGGCTTGAACATGTGAATATACATCACGCCTCATTTTTGCGCAATAAAAGGACCGTTCTAATTTCTCAAGGGTACTGTTGATACCTCTATGTCCTCCAACTAAGGAGTCATGGGCATCATGGAGAAGAGCTGATCGCTTTTCCCGAATGACACAGAACGAGTATGAAGTAAGCGACCCTGTAAACGGGTAAGGAGTGTTGATAGTGTGTGGACTCGTCATGACGGCGGGCTGTGTAATGGGTGAGCAGCCTGCAAGGCGGTGGAGGGGCCAAGAATGATGCCACGGGGAGGGGGAACGAAGCAAGTTTGGTGTCACAAGGAAGGTGTAATGCTCAAACGGTTTTCCCAACAATCTTGCAGTTTCCAATAGGCCGCTATCGAGTCTATCGCTACAAACTTCTTGCGAAAAGCATCCATAAGCTCTTGCCTCATTGTGAGCTTGGGCTGAAAGTCCACCACCAAATAGAAGCCGCCTTGTTCTTTAAGAACATAATTCCTTTGAGCATCGGGTGCAGCGTTCAAGATGCACCAATCAAGATTCAAGTCAAAGTAAGTCATCCACTGTCGCACTCCTTTTTCTCTCTGGAAAAAGGCAGGGCTTGAAACTGTAATTGGTTTTGAGGGCCAACGAGCCGACTCAAAGCCTATAACATAGTTTCAAGGGATGCCAGACAACTGGTCATGGCATTCATATTAGCTTGCAAAGTGTTAAGACTTTGCTCCATCCAAAACTAGGTGCCCAACCATAGAAGGAATCTGCGCGGGATCATTACCTTCAGCATTAACTTGTGGGCTTCCGCCGGTGGTAGGTTTAGATGGCTCCCTCATGTGAAGGAAGTAAAGGTTTAAGAAAGAATACTAGGGCGGATGAGAGGGCTGAAGCAAAGTTTGCAGCTTTCAGAGACCAAGAGCTTGGAAATGGCACACGTAGATCTTGCACAACCTGTATGCATGAGCCAACAAGAAGGCAGAGACCGAATTTATAGGGATAATGAGTTTTAAAAGCACTCTTACTTAATCTCGGGCTTGAAATTAAGCATCCTCCCGCATTAGCACAAAAAAAGCTCCCTTATTCTTTTTTTTAACTCGTACTTTTCTCTATTTTAACTATCACGCCTCTTTTAGCCTTCTTTCTCCCACACTCATATGTGTGCAACCAGCCCTGTACGGCCCTCTCCTCTGCTCGATATCCACCCGTGGGACTGCCCAGATTTTCCACGCTGCCCAGGCCCCTGCCCACACTGCCCAAACCTCTGCCCACTGCCCACGCTGCATCCCGTGCCCTGCATGACTGCCCATGCTGCTGCCCTGCACTTTGTACCCTGCAATATGGCCGCATATGCCCTCTGCGTGGCCTGAATGGGCCTTACATGCTGCACCCCCTATCTGGCCGCCCTTGGCTGGCTTAGCCGCATTGCATAGGGAGCTGGGGCTGATCCTTGTGGGCCGGCCATGGGCAATAACCCTAGCCCTAGCCCTTCGTGGTGCTTCCATTCACACATAGATCTGCTCTGTGTTCCTTTTTCTCTACCAGCCCACTCACTCTACCGTCCCTGTCTTCCAGCAAGGGAAAATTTCAGAAGCAAAGCAGCCTGCTCCCGGGATTCCCTCGCACTAAGGAACAGCCCACGCTTTCTTCTCCCTTCCTCAGAGAATCCATGGCTTCCTAGCCATGCCCATCACCACCATGCCCATGGTTCCCTTTCATGTCACATATAAGCTTTGACACTATCTGACATGGAACCACTTAGGAGTGAGGCTTAAGGCTCCACCTCCCAGTCATAGAGTCCTCCAGAGTCACCCCTGACCTGGAGGCCATAGCTACATCGTTGGAGTGGCTTCCCCCGCAGTAGGACCTGGTGTCCTATACCACCAGGCCACACCCTACAGGTGTCATTGCGGTGAACATCCCCTATGGGCCATGCTCAACAATGTCAGACTAGACGATCGTAATAACTTAAGAGCCTGGTTTGGGCTTTATAATTAGCCCCATTGCTTTTAATTATTTGTAACTATGCATCCACATAAAAGACTCTCCCCACATTAGGGATATCTCCACACTAGGCGCCCATGTACCAGCCTCTACCCTGACCCTGTGCTAGTGTGCACCTGTCCTGGATGTAACAGCATGTTTTGCCAATATTTTGTTGTGGGTTATTGTAGGGGAGCAACATGGAAAGGAAGAGGTGGAATCTCCTGTCAAGGAATATATTTAACACAGTGCTCAACAGAAGAGGCTTGAATACTGTGGTCTCCTTGGACAGCGCTACTCATGTGGACAGATGGAACACCTTGCCATGCGTAAATAGTACTCTTTGCTTCCAACTGAATCAGGGGTGAGAAATCCCTTAAATAAGCTTCCCACGAACTATGTTCATAATTAAAATTGCAAGTATCAAAGGCATCCTTGGAAATCATGGCCTCCCCTGTGAACAAACTTTTCTTCAAATCACTTGCAAAACTGCTATGTACTTCAGGTGACTCTTCGTGTGCAAGGATATGAAGTCCAGTGTTGATAAACAAGTTAAAACTAGACTCAAATCACAATGTTCAAGAAAGTACCTTGGAAGCAACATTGCCAGCAAGGAGATGTCTCAGTGTTTGAATGACACTCAAGCACAAAAGCTTTCCATTTTGCTCTGATAGATTCTCATTCAGTAAAGAAACTATATGGACAAAGCATTCTCCTTCTTGAAAGAGTGCTTGATAGTACTGCACACAGAAAAAACCGGAAAGGCAGACTAATTGTGAGGAGACTAATAAATTTAACAAGGGGAAACCAGTTCCAATGCAAGTAGACTACACTCACTTAAACCATCAAAACATTACCAAAGGATCTGTCTCGAGAATTTCCCTAATGCCACTGAGCAGATCCATAAGCACGTCAATATCCTTGGGTTTGCCCTCAAGGCCACTTTGAGAAAGAGTCTCCAGGTACTTGATGCAAAGTTCCAGCTTAGCTTCTTGGTCGTCTTCAGAGGTTGGAGGTAGCTATGAGGGAAGGCAGACCAAGAAAAACCAGTGTCAGATGATTCTACTGTCAAAACTATGCTTCTTACACACAAGGTGTACCACATAAAGAAAGGAAAACCCTAGCTACAAACAAGCGAGTTGGGAGGAAACATTGCAAAATACCTTCATAACGTCTAGAATATGCCCTAAAGCAAACCTTCTTGACTCTGAATCCCACAGCAAATCAAAAAGAACTTGCAATGTCTTTGTACTGTGCAAGGACACAATCCTTGCTTCCTCTGATGTCAACAAGTACTCTGCAAAAAGGTTAAACACAGCTTCTCTGGAAAGCTTCCAGGTTTCTTTCAAAGTAAGCAGCTTTGAGCTTCCTTCTTGCTCTTCTATCACATCTTGAACAGCTAACTGACTTCCACCTGAATCCAGCATTTTGGTATACTCCTGGAGCTGTATGTCCATCACTTGTGATAGTAACAGCAATGCTTTCAACTTCTCAAAAGCATGGATAGTTTGGTCTGGAGCAAGCTGCAAAATCCGGTGCAGGCTCTTTACAATCATAGTAGCAACGCTGGGAATCCGAGCACACTGCTCAAGGGCCTCCATTAACGCATGGCATTCTGGCTATCCAAGTAAAACATTCCCAGAATGGTTAGTCACTCACGAGTTATAAGATTCAGACGGAAAAAGATCACTGGTAAATTGGTACTATAAACAACTGCAACATGTCAGTTTGGACAAAATATTCGATATAAATTCCATAACCTAGACAGTAGTATCACACCTCCCTCGAATAATGGAACTAGTCAGGTTCAAGGTTCAAACTCTTACCGCATTGTCAGAATTGCTACTGGCCGTTGCAGCAAGCTCCACAAGGGAGATAACCTCCAATCGAAGGGGCTCTGAATCGATACTTTCCTCGCTATGGTTGAAGTCAAGCACGCCAGCAAAATCTGGATCTTGAAGGCCATCCCATCTTCTTTCTTCAGATGAAACTTTGGCATCTATCTCAAAGTAAAAAAAGTGTGCTGAAAACATAACCTCCCAAAGCCCTTCTTCATGGAAAAGAATAAGTACTGCAGGTGAAACAGCCAGCATTTTCTTCAAAACATATAGCACATAATGCTGCAAAGTCGTAGAGCATGATCTGTATTATGGACCAAAAAGACAAAAAGAAGAATTTAGAAACATAAAAAGGTCCCGAGTGCCTTGGTGTTGAGCAAATTAGAGATCATTAACTCATAGTCATAGAGAAAAGGTAAGACGTATAGGCTTATTACCATGTGCTAGAGTATGATATGACTGCCTCCACATTACCACACATTGGAGGCACTCACACTCTTCACTTAACAAACTTGCGAGCTTATTTGAAATGACTTGGCATATAGTTATAGAAATGAGTCCAGCAGTTGCAACCATTCCCACTACAGAAAACAGGCAGAAAAGAATAACCTTATCAAATGTCCTATCAACAAGGAGATTGAAGGGCCATCCCAGCCCTCTTTAGGGACAAGATATGGTCCAGTTTCCTTTTTCTTCCAGGAAAAGATCCTTCAACTAGTGGAAGAAAGGGTGTCCACATGCAAGCAGACTACAACTTTCTCAAGAGTTACAGTATACAATGTAGCAAAAGACGGGGGGAAGGAAGGGAAGGAGGGAGGGCTCCATATAAGCAGTGATGTGTGTGAAAAAATGCGCAGAAGCTCTGTTTGTCTTCCTTCAGCAACCTAAGTAACTGAGGAACCTTGATTCAAGGCACCAAAAAAGACAAAGGGAGAAGAGAGAGAATGAAAGAAAGAAAGAAAGAAAGTTGTATTAATGTCTTCAAAAGGCCAAAATGACCTACGAGACCAAAATGTCTTGGACCAGTCCAAAGGCCAAGCGGCATTGTACAAAGGGATATGGGATTGTGTGATGGATATAATTCTAGCAATACTAGTCTCATCTATTTCGTGTTCTCGTGTTCTTGCCATTCTCACTGTTCTTGCTCATCTGCGTGCTCTTGCTCATCTGTGTTCTTGCTCATTTGTGTGTGTTCTGTGTGCTATAGTGAGCTATGCGTGTGCCCCATAGCTCACGTTCCTCCTACCATTTTACAACTCCTGAGGGCATTATGCCCTAGAGGGGACCCTGTGTTCATTGTGGGCACACCGCCCTAGTCTAGGCGTGCAGGGAAAAGAGGTGTGCTACAAGTACACTAAAAATTTGGCGATCCTGCTGGTGAACTCTGGTGTTTCAGGAGTTCTTGTTGAGTCCATGATAGTATAGTGTTTGCATGTCCAATACACGTTCTCGTGCTAGTACAACCAATCCAATCAAGAGTCCTCTGTCTATACGTTGCTACAGTCGTAGGAATATCAATTTCATACCATCTAGAACCCCTCCTCCACCTCTACCCATGGCTATTGTAAACCTTGGTAACCCTAATCTTGGCAACAACCAAGGTAACCAAGGTAACAACCCAGGCAACAACCAAGGGAACCCCCAACCAAAACCTCTCTCCACAGTGTTGGCCAAGTCAATGTCAAACTTCCCACCCTCAAGGCTCTGCTTCAGAAGATGTGGATGACCATGTGCGGCGTTTCCTCTCTATGTGCAGGAGCAGAGGCTTGGATAGGGAAGATGCCTATGTGGCTCTTTCCGTCCACACTAGAAAGTTCCCCTGATAAGTGGTTCAGCCAATTCCCAGCTGATCATTTTGCAGACTGGGCCACTTTGAGGGACACCTTTGTCCAAACCTTTCCGCCCGGCAACTATGAGGACCGCATTCTCCAGAAACTGGGAACTCTACAATTGCGTCATGTAGAAACAGTATCTGAACTCATGACAAGAACCACAGTGTTGGTGGTCCGGGAGAGTAAGCCAACCACCACCTTGCTGGAGTTTCAAGAGCTAGCCTCCCAGCTAGAAAACGCAAGACAAATGTTTGAAGGTGCTGCAACCTCACTGGAAGATCCAGTGGCTATCCTCAAAAGGGGGAAGCTTTGAAGCTTCAAAAGACAAAGGAGAGGATGGCACATTGGCTCAGCCGAAGAGGGAGATTGAAGCTGAAGGGAGAGAGTTAGGGTTTCATGTGGGAGACACACACAAAGAAGAAGGGAGAGAGAGAGAGAGAGACATGTGGTAATAAGTCAACTCACAGTATGAGTGTGTGACTCCCCTATCACACATGTATATTTGCTCTAGTACACATAGTGCACTTAGTACATTAAAAGTACTAAGTGTACTATGTACTATAAAACTTATGGGCTAGTACACACTATAAGGGTGTGACTCCCCTATCACATGTATATTTGCTCTAGTACACATAGTACGCTTAGTACATTAAAAGTACTAAGTGTACTATGTACTATAAAACTTATGGGCTAGTACACACTATAAGGGTGGGCATAATGCCTTTACCCCAACAACCTCCCACTTAGAGGCAAAGTGCCCTTAAATGAAGGAAAAGAAAAAATCAGCATGTACATGATAATATACAAGGCCATATCAAAGCTGAAACTGGCCTCAGCCAATGCCCATTAAGTGTCTGCAATGAGCAAACCGCTCTGGAGGCAAACTCTTTGTCAACAGATCAGCCGGGTTGTCATCCGTATGAATCTTGACAAGCTGATCAGCTTGTTCTCTATCACCTCTCTGATGAAGTGATACTTCACATCCACATGCTTCGTCTTTGCAT
Organism: Cibotium barometz; assembly: GCF_041138505.1. Classification (NCBI taxonomy): domain Eukaryota; kingdom Viridiplantae; phylum Streptophyta; class Polypodiopsida; order Cyatheales; family Cibotiaceae; genus Cibotium; species Cibotium barometz. The sequence goes on from NC_141085.1 coordinate 27,349,159, forward strand.
GAAAGACAAGGTTCTTTGCCAACTGGATGGCACTCTGACTGTCACAATGCAACAATGGAATATCCCCTGTATAACCTAAATCAACCACTAACCGAGATAGCCATAATGCCTCCTTGCAAGCCTCTGTGGCTGCAATATACTCGGCCTCTGTAGTAGATAAGGCAGTGCACTTCTGCATCCTGGATATCCATGACACAGCACCCCCTGTGAATGTAAACACATAACCGGTAGTAGACTTCCGGTTATCTAGATGACCGGCATAATCCGAATCCGTGTAACCATGCACTAATGCATCCTGTTTGCCAAAGCAGATACACATATCCTGTGTGCCCTTCAGGTATCTCATGACACCTTTCACTGCTTCCCAATGCTTCTTGCTAGGCTTGGCCATGTATCTAGTAACCACTCCCACTGCAAATGCAATGTCCGGCCTGGTAGCAACCATGGCATACATGAGACTGCCACAAGCTGAAGCATACGGAATCTTGGCCATATCAGCCCTGTCACTATCCGACTGTGGGCTGTCCATAGCACTGAGTTTCACATATGGAGACAAAGGAGTACTAGTCTTCTTCCCCCCTTCCATATTGAACCTCTGCAAAACTTTGCCAATGTATTCCTTCTCAGACAAATACAACACATGCTGATTTCTGTCCCGAAGTATCCGCATACCCAAAATGTGATTTGCATCACCCAAATCCTTCATATCAAAGGTCTGATGCAGCCTCTTCTTCAAGGCATCCATCTATTTACGAGATTTCCCGGCAATCAACATATCATCAACATACAAGATGAGGATCAATAGACTGCCATCCAAAGCTTTCTTGGTGTATAAGCAGTGATCTATGTCACTCCTCCTGAAATCCTGGGATTTCATGAATGTATCAAATTTATGATACCATTCCCTTGGTGCCTGTTTGAGCCCATAAAGACTCTTTTTTAGCTTGCATACAAGCTTCTCCTTTCCAATCACTGCATAACCCTCTGGCTGTTGCATATATATCTCCTCATGGAGATCACCGTGAAGAAAAGCAGTCTTCACATCCATCTGAATCAAATCCAGATCATCATGAGCAACCAAAGCTAATACAGCTCTAAGTGTGGTCATTAGAGAAGATCTCATCAAAGTCCACACCATATTCCTGCTTGAAGCCCTTAGCCACTAACCTGGCTTTGTATCTTGGCTTTGCATCAGGTGCAACTTTGAGCCTGTAAACCCACTTGCATGGAAAAACCTTCTTGCCTGTAGGCAAATGCACCAACTTCCATGTTCCATTTTTGTGCAGAGAATCCATCTCTGACTTCATAGCACGCTCCCAAAGAGCCTTGTCTGCCCTCTGTAAAGCCTCCTTATAACAAGAGGGCTCCCCACAGTCAGTGAGCATCAAGTAGTCAACCCCTGGAACAAACCTGTCAAGGGATCTGGAGGGTCTTGTGGACCTCCGTACCCAATGATCATCATTTGCAGGTTGCTGTCCAGCCTGCATATCACCTGTTGGTGGCTCCTGTTCCATGCCATAAGGTTGAAAGATCATGCCCGGTATCTCCTCTAACTGTGGGATATCCATAGGGATATCTTCTGCCATCTCTAGCTGTCCATTTGGACCATTTTCAGCACCATTTAAGGGCTGGTTTTGTTGCTATAATGGCTGATTTACAGCCCTTGGTTGTTGTCCATGATGTCCATCATCATCAAAGATGACTCTGCCAGGCTCCTGTTGCCTTGCAGGCTCCTTATACATGCATGTTTCATCAAAAATGACATCATTGCTGCGTATAATCTTTCTATTCACTGGATCCCAAAGTCTATACCCCATTTCACCTCTGTCACCATATCCTAGGAATATGCATTTGTGAGACTTAGGATCAAGTTTGGTGCGTATTTCCCTGCGTATGTGCACGTACGCAACGCAACCAAACACTCTCAAGTGCTTGTAGGACGGAGGCTTCCCTGTCCATACTTCCTCTGGCACTTTCCCACCAAGCCTCGTGTTAGGTGACCTGTTTATAAGATGAACGGCTGTCATAACAGCTTCAGCCCAAAAACCATAAGGTAACGCAGCATGTGACAACATAGAACGGACCTTCTCCTGAATGGTCCTGTTCATCCTCTCTGCTGTCCCGTTTTGTGGAGGATCATAAGGAGCAGAGAGCTCCCTCTTGATGCCTTTGAAACTGTTTGGACATATACTCTCCACCATTGTCGGAACGCAAAGCCTTCAGTGTTTTGCCAATTTGATTCTCAACATGAGCAACAAACTTCTCAAACACTGAGAATGTATCACTCTTCAAACGAAGAGGATAAACCCACACCTTGCGTGTGGCATCATCAATAAAAGACACAAAATATTTTGCCCCTCCCAAAGAAAGCTGAGGCATCTCACATACATCTGTATGCACAAGCTCTAACTGAGTATCTTTCTATCCAAGAGCTTTCTTATGGGGGCACTGGAGTTGCCTGCCACCATATATACAATGCTCACAAAACTGAAAACTTGAGAACTTTAGAGAAGGCAAGTAACCAAAACGAGACAATTGCTCCATTCCTTTGACACTCATGTGTCCTAACTGGCTATGCCACAGAGATTTCCGGCAGCTCGGTTGCATTTACATTAGCATGGTGACAAACATTAGCATGCATCAAGTAAAGAGTGTCCACCTTAGAGCCTCTGGCAACAACCAGTGAGCCCTTACTAATCTTCCACTTTCCACCACCAAATGTGGTAACATAACCAGTATCATCAAGCTGTCCAGTAGAAAACAGGTTCTTCTTGATCTCAGGCACATGCCTGACATCATGGAGCATAAGCTGTGAGCCATCTAAAAACACAAGCCTCACATCACCTCTGCCAAGAATCTGGCATGCATGGTTGTCACCCAAATAAACTACTCCTTCATTGCGAGCAGTATACCTGACAAACAAGTCTCTGCAACCTGTGACATGAAAGGAGGCACCTGAATCAATGATCCATGAGTGCATACCATGACCATCTCTTGCATGGAGTGAATGGGCATCAAGTGAAGACATGAATAGGACTTCATCCTCACTGTCACCTGCATGTGACACATTGACTTCTTCAATCTTGACTCCACTTTTGCCCTTTGGCTTCATCTTTGTCTTTGTCTTTGCCTTTGCCCTTTTCCTTTTGATCATTCTTCCATTTGTAGCATTGCTTTTTGAAGTGTCCCTTCTTGCCACAATAATGGCATTCCAAGTCCTTTTTGGAGCGGGACTTGCTCCTTCCCTGTTCTTGGCTTTTACCCCTTTGTTGGGATCTCCCACGTGCATTCATTGCATTGGACTTTCCAATAGAGTTGTTCTTCCTGTTCATCTCCTCTTGAAGGAGAGCACCCTCCACATCTACATATGACAGCATAGCATTTGAATTGCTAGTGGCTGTCCTGAATGTGTCCCAACTCTCTGGCAAAGTGCATAAAAGAAAGGTGGCTTTGAACTCATCATCCATTGCCAACTTTTGATTGATGACCTGGCTAACAACACCATTAAACTCATTTAGATGGGCTATCATAGACGCCCCTTCCTTCATTTGAAGACCTATGAGTTTCTTCAACCAATACACTTTGCTTGAGGCACTTTGCTGGGCATACAAGTCCTGCAATCTTTGCCACATTCCCCAAGCTGTCTTCTCTTCACGTATGCTGAAAAGTAAAGTGTCTGACACAGACAACATGATGGTGGATCTTGCTAGCTCATCCATATCTTCCCATTCTTCAGCAGTAAGAGAAGCGGGCATTACACCCCTTTCTTTGATGGGCTTGTGCTGCTTCTTCTGGAGCAACACATTATAGCACTGGGTTTGCCAAATGTCATAATTATGTGAGCCTTCAAGCTTCTTGATGTGAAGCAATGAAGAGCTCTCACCTGTGGTTGCCATAGCAATATGCAACCTTTGACACAGTCAATACCTGACTGTGCAAACACTGCACCAAAGCACACAAAATGCTCACAGTTGTTCTCCCAAAGTTTATCTCCCACTGCGGAAGCACGAATGCAACTCTCTTCCCACTGAATGTGATAAAATCACCAAAATCTGGTTGCTGCAGATTTATGACAGCACCTTAGATGTGCTCTGTTCCCCTTCCAAAATACTATACAACAGTACTAAGTGCTCACCAATGATATACCAAATCTGTACCGGCAAGTACAGCAGCTGAAAATGAGCCTTTTCCTTACTCAAATCAATGTACAGCCATGCCAAAACTTGTACAAAGTTGTACCAAATCTGTACCAACAAGTACAGTAGCAGTAAATGCTCTCCTGGCTGTCCAACTGAGTGAAAATCAGACCTTGACAGTCCCCACCACTGCATACAACAGTCCCGGACAGAAATTGGGCAAAAGCCCCTTGACTGCAAGTGGATTTCTAAGGGTTCAAGGCATAAAAGTCTTCCCTGCTGCTTTGCCAAGCTCAACAAGCACAAAATCTTGAAAAGCCCCTTGATTCAAGATCAATTTCTGATCATGAATGGTACATTAATGCACATGAAGGCATCCCGAGTCTTCACAATGCTTCCCCCTGGCCACATATACATCCAATACATAAAAGCCCCTTGATTTACTGGCACATTGTGTGCTTGACAGGCATCAACACATTGCCCAAAGCATCAAATGCCAGTGCCTGCATGCAAATCAACCCAATTGGCACAAAAGCCCTTTGATTTGCACTCCAATTTCCTGCAATTTAGCCCCGAATGTGAGATTGCTCACATCATACAGCATGTATGAATGCCCAATGGCACAATTACATCAAAAGCCCCAAATGTTGACACCCAATTTCCTGCAAATTGACCCGGAATGTGACCAATGTCACCCAATGTTGCCAATTTTGCTCAAAATATGAGCCATTTGGACCTGTACCTGCTCAATTGATGAAAATGGACATGCAAATCCCAAAATTGAAGCAAATACCTCGTACAAATTTAGTAGGCGGGAATTGGTGACGGGCTGTTGCAGGTTACAGATGCTGTATTTGTGTGCTGTACGGCTGTTGAAGGGAGCTGCCTTCTTGGGCACCATCATCCGCACGCGTGCCTCGCCAGCACCAACCTTGCGGGCGAGCTCATTGACGGGCTTCAGCTGCTGGCCGCTGAAGGTCGCAGGGGAGAGGTCGGAGTGGGCGCCAGGGTGCTGTTTGGGCAGGCGAGGGACCAGACGGCGCTGCTAAACGCCTACGCCTCCTACGCTCCTTGCGCGTGTTGGCCCGCAGCGCTGTTTGGGCAGGCGAGGGACCAGACGGCACTGCTAAACGCCTACGCCTCCTATGCTCCTTGCGCGTGTTGGCCCGCAGCACATCCCTCCACAGCACGCCCTGTTCGTTGGGCCACAAGAAGAAGCGTGTGGCGCGCAGTATCTCCCTGTAGAGAGCGAGGGCCACCCTACGCGTGCTGGTGAGGCGCCGCTGCCCTTCCTCCTCGCTCGCCGGCTTCTTGCTACCGCCCGCTACCACGTGTTTTGCTCACGCTGCCCAAAGTCCAGCGCTGTCTCCAATGCTCACACGCACAGGCTGTCGACCTTCAGCCATGCCTGCTTGGACACACACCTGCAAGCTACCTGCCTGCGCTTCACCTGTAGCATCTCCAATGCTGGCGTTGACCTTGCGCTGGTTTGCCCTATTCTGCACACAGCAACGATACACACATGTGCCTTAGCACCTACACAAGCTTCAGCCCAATAGCTCCTGCCCATGTTGCAGCTTACGGTGACCTTGGCTCTGATACCAGTTGAAGGGAGAGAGTTAGGGTTTCATGTGGGAGACACACACAGAGAAGAAGGGAGAGAGAGAGAGAGAGAGAGACATGTGGGGATAAGTCAACTCACAGTATGAGTGTGTGACTCCCCTATCACACATGTATATTTGCTCTAGTACACATAGTGCACTTAGTACATTAAAAGTACTAAGTGTACTATGTACTATAAAACTTATGGGCTAGTACACACTATAAGGGTAGGCATAATGCCTTTACCCCAACAGAAGCACTAATAGGCCAGCAAGAAGCAAAGCAAGGAGTATGGAGTGCCATTTGCCAAACGCCACACCATACTCCACAAGAATGTTCCAAAAGAAGATATTGCACCTTCTGTGCCAAAAATGGCCATGAAGACAAGGAATGCTACTATCTTAAAGGTGTCTGCCAACTTCACCAACAACAGCAGCAACTTGCACCTGCCCAAGCCACAGTTCACCACACTCCAACTTATGCTCCGTCACCCCCATCAGCGTACCACCAATCCACTAATCCTTCAACACAAGCCTACGCACCTCCCGCTCCTTCCTATCCACACAACCCCGCCCCACCACGATCATACCTTCCACCACTCATCCCTATCTCACCTGCTCTCCCCACTGCTTTCGCTGCCCCTACACCAGCTGCTCCTCCACAACCACCCCGACCACCAGCTCCTCGTAATCGTCCAATCCTCTGTTACAGGTGTGGGGAGTATGGGCATTACCAAAGCCGTTGTTCCCTTCCAGAAGGTACAACTCCTTGCCGACACTGTCCAAGAGAACAAGAATCACTATACCCACTACTGTCCCAAACAACGGGCATCAACCTCCACTGACTTCACATTTCCAACCCCATCTTCTGCCCATCTAATCTCAGTAGAAAATGAAGCACCACCACCCTCCCCATCCCATCTTCTTCTTTGGGTATAACACCTTCACCACTCTCCTCAACACAACCTCAACACCTCACCACTGCAGCTGTCACCCGTGCTCAATCCAAGGCCATGGGGGGCATAGAACCATTAGTCGAAAAGCAAGGGGAAACCTCTTCGCCTATCCATCATAACGTGGTAGATCATGCATTTTTGGAAGCCTTCAAAGAGTTACAAGATGCTTCCCCAATGGTAGATACACCTGCGCTAAGTGTCCCACTTCTGCCCGGCACCACATCATCAGCTTTCTCCATGGGGACTCTCCTTCAAGAAAATGGAAAGAGAGGCAGGGAAGAAGGGGGGAGAGAGGCGGGGGGGATGGAGGGGGGTGGGGGGAGAGAGGTTGTGCACACGCACACAAAACAAACCCAAAGAGAGGGAGGGAGAGGTCCAAGGTCCACGTGGGAGGAGGGGGTGTTATGGTCTCTAACCCATTATGGGCCAGTTTCCTACTTGGGACAAAACTTCTTAATACACACTACAGGACACCCCCACTTGGCATACACGATAACTGACTAACAGACTATTTGAAAAACACAAAATCCTCATAAACTGATGTGAGATTAATGTAGGCAAAATTTGCAACCACTTTCATGTTTACCTTGGGACCTGCAAGGCATTCACATCCCTAGAGAGGGAGGGGGGAACAGCATGGGCAGGGGAGGGAGGAGGGGTGCTCGTGCAGGAGACGGACGTTTACGGCGGCTCTCTAACTCTCTCAGCTGTTATGGACCAGTTTCCTACTTGGTAAAAGCACGAAACTTATCCATACACACAACGAAACACAGCAGCTTGCATACACAACAACTACTTAAGAGACTATTTGAAAAACACAAATCCCTACTAAAATGATGTGAGATTAGTGTACATGAAATCTGCTTCACTTATCAATAAGCAAGATTTGAACATTCAATACCTCGGAACCTGCAAGGAGTCCATATTCCTAAAGATCCCCAGCAATACTTTCACAATCCATCTTGTGGCGAGTTCCCAATAAGAACCACCTGTTAGAAGAGACTCATGACTACCAGAAATACCCGTAACAAAACCACGAATGTCACCAGCTGCTACCAGAAATGAACACAGAACTTTGCATAGTTGGGAAACTTGTGAATTCCAGCCTTGAAGATTATCCCCATCCATGTCTTCTTCCTACTCAAAATCAAGAGAAGCATTACACTGAGAAGACAAAATATGTCTGCAGGATTGAATGTTTAGGGTTCTAAGGGATCTTACTTGTAAAGTCAGCTTAGGTGAGATAAAGGCCGCCCACACAAAAATTTCAACAAATTTATCAACCCCACCCTTTTCATAAAGGTATTGTAAACCACTTAGGTTACGAAAGCTGAATGATATTGTATCCAATAGACAGTTAAGTCTTCCAAAAATGTGTACTCCAAAGGTATACTTAAATAAGATACAAATTTCTGACAATACACATCCATCATAAACAAGGACTATCAGGGAGCCCAGAATCCTTCTATTTCAACAAATTTATCAACGCAGCCCTTTTCATAAAGATATTGTAAACCGGTTACGTTATGAAAGCTGCATGATATTGTATCCAATAAACAGTTAAGTCTGGACTGCAAAGTCTTCCGAATTTGGACCGCTTAGGTTAGGAAAGCTGCATGATATTGTATCCAATAGACAGTTAAGTCTTCCAAAAATTGGAATGCAAAGGCCTACCTAAAGAAGATACAAGTCTGTGACAATACACATCCATCATATACAAGCACTAGTAGGAAGTCGAATCTCCAATCTCTAATGCTATGTTTTGCGTTGAGAAACGTGCCCCTCATTGGGCTGAAGACGTGTACCTTTATTTTGACTGAGAGCTTGATCCTTTATTGAAAACCTGTAACTACTTGTAACTTGTTCCTCCGCTCGTCCTTGTACCATGGCGGCTGGGCTAAGCATCTGGGGGGTTCATACCCCATGGGTTCCCTCATCCTGGCTCAACCGGGATACTTGATGTTGAAGAACCACTTGGCTGTGTTTACCTGTCTTGACCAAAAGCAGCTACCTTTGTTTTCCAATCATGCACCAATTCAGCACCTCTGGGATCATCCATACCACCGCAAGGTCAAGACGCTGGCGAGGGTTTCATTCCTGCGCAATGAAATACGGGTGGGTGGGACATGGGCGGCGATGATACCCTGGGATCTTCAAGGCTCTGACACGAGTGTCACATGCGGAAGAACTGCATGTATTAAGAATTGTGCAAAATGTAGAGATGAACACAGAGAAGAGAGAAGGATGTTGTTATAACAGTGTTCTCTGTATATATGTATCAATATGTACATAGATGGCCTCCAGAAAGGTAACACCTATGCATATGACTTGCCCCAAAAGCCTAGGGAACAGATGATTAAAGAAGGAATGAACTAGCCTATAAAATCGTCGTACCAACTGTGTTGAGGCATGGTTCCACATGGGGGTTTGGCAATAAAGTGGATTGTGCACGGAAAAGTGGCTCCGGCTGCAGAATGGTAGTAATCTGGATTGAGAGTGGATATCCAGGCTGGGATAGGATCCTGATAGACATTATCTAAATCAGGGTGGAAGTATGTGTGTATAGGTTAATGTGTATAAGATAATTGGGCCTATCAAGGGGGATGTGAAGCACAAGTGACCAAGATAGAAAATGAGAGTGGTAGCAAGTCATACATCCTCTTTCGGTTCCCTAATTTAGGGTTTTTTGAGTTGTTTGACAAAGGTGGACCCTAAGATCCTAGCAACACAGATGTTCATATCCCATGAATTTGCTATGGTCAGGTCCATAGCCAATGCATTCCATGTAATGAGACAAAGTAGTCAGAGAGTTTGTTGTTGAGTTAAGATCTATTCATCAGAGGCTAGACCTTTTGAAATTCGTATTAAGGTCTAGAGGTCAAATTAAAACATACAGCTTGTACCAACTTCCTAGTCAAGGTGGGCAACAAGCCATTGACAGTCATCCTGTGATACAACTCATGTTTAGAACTGAGAAGCCTGCCTGGAATTTAAAGAAACGGGACACTCTTAATGTCACATTTAAGAGGGTGGAACAGTTAGCATAACTAGCCAGACTTACATATAAAAACAAACTGTTACACAACCCATACACGACCCTAAGTTTGGCTGTGAATGGCTGAGATACCAAAGCCTCATTATCTTCTGCCTTCAATCAGCAGGTTCACAGCACTAGCCTACCTCTAGAGGCGTCCTTAAATCATAGTAAACCAGTAGCACATGCCTTGAAGAAAAAAGATCAAGAGAACGCTACAAGCAACCTAGTCTCTGAGAGTTTACCCTTCTAATATTCAACGATGGTGCTGACCACAAATCAATAGGTGTTTCTTATGTTTGAAAATGCTGATACAAAAAGAAACTGGAAAAAGAAGCTGCAATCATGTTATCTTTGACTTAAAACTAAAGTGCCAGGATACACAGCCTCTCTCAAAACCTCAAGGGATAGGACCTGCCTCTGAAAGTCTCCAGGAGAGCACCTACAATTCACAGGGAAAAAGTGTAGTTGTGTAAGAAAAATAAGGCAGAAGCATGGGCTTGTAGACTCAACTAACTTATTTGAAAAGCATGATGTGAAAGATGCCACAAACTGGTAATATTCGCTCTCTTATTTTGCATGTATGCATGTAAGAGGGTGTAACTTGTACAGACTCGTCTGAATGTTTAAACCTCTTGTCGACAATCCGAACAAAATGTTAGCAGGAATACATAACATTAAAAAAGGGCTCGCCTAACACTTAGAGATGTTCCGTAGGATAAGAAACGACAGACGAACCTCATAACCGCCATAATATACACGTGCGTGCATGTAGTATACATATGTTATGTTCTCTATTTTGAAGCAATGGTATTTGTGAAGGGTTTCCTTTTAAAAACCGTCAGTTCCCTCTGCCCTTCCTAAACTGGTTTATAACGCAAGGGCTTAAATTTATTTGACAAAAACATTTAAACGGAAGCTAATCTTTCTACTTCCATGCAGCTACACAAAATCATGCTCCCAGGGAAAAATGATAGGAAAGAGAATCCTAATCTGGATTGTAGAAAGAAAAGAAAGAAAGTAAGTAATATTAACATCTACAAAAAACCCTAAGGGTTTACGAGACCTTGAGTGATACAATGATACCATGGGTATACTGAGCCATGGAAAAAGTAACTAAAAGGGTAACTCTCGATCCAATCAACTGCAGCTGATATGAAAGCTAGACAATTCTAACTCCCACAGTTGAGCTACAAAATGAATGATTTTATGTTGACATGAGCTGCACAGTGGCAGTAGAAGTTGAGCTTCTGCATATGTCTGCAGCTTGTGATCCAACACATATGCAGGAAAAACTGCATCTCGTGACAACATGACAGCAAGCTCAAATGACCCAGATCTAATCAAGGTGACTTCAACATGGCCATAAGATAACAAGATTGGTCAGAAGCATTGAGAATCACAAGGAAGCTCTGGATAGGAATATGAAATGCAGAATATAATCAAAATAACGCCACCTTCTACAAAAACAACAACATATTGAAAAAATGTACCGCATAAAAGGCAATCAAATACTTCAAATGGAGTTTCCAAAAAT